>NC_056731.1:1808692289-1808879789 GCF_019279795.1 Protopterus annectens
TGTTTAAATCGCTTTACATCAGAGCTACATTCATTCCACAAGAAAAATGATATGTGCTATAGTCGAACTTGAATCGTGAATGCCTTTTTGTTAGGTGGATGCTCTAACTGCTACACTATTGGTGTTCTGCTTCATTTATATGTATACCCATGGTTCATAGTTACCCAAACACACATCTCAACACTTCACTTACACAGCAGGCATCCATTTTCCTGTTGGGAAAACTGCACTACTACACATGCGCCATTCCCTATTCACTACTACTCTGGACCCGTGCCACATGCTGACTCGCTCCAAGGATATTCAGACCTCCAAAGCCTATAGTCCTGGCACATACGGGTGTTTGATTGTCAGGGTGTTCATGTGGTCATCCAGGTTTAGGCTTGTCCGACTGTGGACTGGGACAGTCCTGTACCTGTTTGAAAGTCAGATTTAGCACATGGATAAGGTTACTCTCACTGTTAGCATCCAACCTGTGGTTAGAAACGCAGGGATTTTGGCCACCTAGGCCAGCTATATTCCTTCGCATTCATTACGATTGCTTTCTGGTTCCCATGTTCGTTCTGTGTGTGTGTATGTATGTATATATATATATATATATATATATATATATATATATATAGTTGCCACCCTTTCAAATGGCCACAGTGGGACGTATTTGGTACAAACGTCAAGATTTTGCAGGCCGACACATACCCGCAGCCAGTACAAAGGACAGGACCTTACTTTTATGCCTAACTGACAGTTTATTCTTGTAGAAGTTTAGTTGCTTATTCAGTTTCTTATGACATTTAGGTGTTTCAGATACAGAATAACTGTTTTATGCTACTATTACATAAAAATAGGACATATTTTTGTCATTAAATCTCAGGACATCTGCCATTTCCATTTAACACTAAGTGTACAGGACACAACTGGCCAAAGAGGGACTGTCCCTCTCAAAGTGGGACAGGTGGTTACCCTATATGTATATATATATATATATATATATATATATATATATATATGTATATATATATATATATATATATATATAGATAGATATATATATATATATATATATATATATATATATATGTACGTACGTATGCATACACATCTTCTATATGATTTAATTACTTTGATCATACTGTTGAATGACTGTGCTGTCTGCTATGTTTGTGATAACATCGATGTTAGATATAACTGCCGTGGCTTAGTAGTAAATCACATTGATTGTGATGTGTAGGGTCCTGGCATCAGGCCTGGTCAACGCAGTATATTGTGTTGCTGGGTGGAACAAGGGCCATTGGACAAAGTGTGAGTACAGCACTTTTCAGCTGCGATTTTCCATATAACCGCCGATTCACGTCACACAAAATCCGTCTACATTCTTACTGTGATACGTCAGCCCAGTTCCCATTTAATTGGTATGATATTGTTATACAGCATAAAATTAGCAAGATATGCTCGTATACGGATTACTCGTCATAAATGGTGTGTGCTGCAGTCCAACTGGCAATGTCTGTTCGATAGTCGGATGTTCTAACCACTACACTGTTGGTGTTCTGCTTCATTTATATGTATACCCATGGTTCATAATTACCCGAACACATGACTCAGCACTTCACTAACACAGCAGGCATCCATTTTTCTGTTGGGAAAACTGCAGTACTACACATGCGCCATTCCCTACTGCTCTGGATCCTTGCTGCATGTTGACTCACTCAAAGTATATTCAGACCTCCAAAGCCTATAGTCCTGGCACATATGTGTATTTGATTGTCAGGGTGTTTATGTGGTCATCCGGGTTTAGGCTTGTCCGACTGGGGACCGGGACTGCCCTGTACCTAGTTGAAAGTCAGACTTAGCACTGGGACATCGTTAGTTCCAATTTTAGCGTTCTACCTGTGGTTGGGGATGCAGAGGTGTGCTCACCTCTGGCCATCCTGATATATAACAGCAGTGAATATTATGGGGGTTCCTCTGCTGTTTCCCTTTACATTCGTTATGACTGCTATATTGTGACCATGTTCATTCTTCATATCTACACTTACCGTCGCACATACATGCTTGCATACCAGCTTACGTATAGGGTCGCCACCTTTTCAAATGGCCAAAGTGGGGCATTTTCAGGACACACATCAGATTTTACAGGCTGACACATACCCACGGTCAGTACAACGGTTAGAACTTTACTTGTTTGCCTAAATTAAAGCTTATTCTTCTAGCAGTTTAGTTGTTTATTCTGTTTCTTGTAACATTTAAGTATTTTACATACAGAAATAACTGTTTTATGCAACTGTTACATGATATATGGTACATAATTATTTCCTACAATCACAGGTCATTTGTCATTGTATTATTTTTGGTCAGGACACAACTGCCCAAAAAGGGACTGTCCCTCGCAAAGTGGGACAGGTGGTAATCCTACTTACGTCTGCTTTAAAGCACCTTAATCACCCTATATCCGACTGCCATTATGCAAATGTGTAAGGTATATATTCCCGATAATGCACATGGGGAGACGTTCATCACGGTCAGGTGTTTAATCCTGGGTCGTAGGTTCTGCAGGACCGGCTGGAGGCTGAGCAGTCTTGTGGACAACTACTGCTCATACAACTTGTGTCCAAATGTCTACAGGACTGGACATCATGTTGTGACACCAAGTCTAATGTTTAGAACAGATACTTATGCCATGAGGGATATCCAAACATTGTGGGGACCGATGACCTCGATTCTTTTGGCTTTACGAAAATGAGGTAGGGTTATACACGCAAGGGATACATAGCTTGTGATCCTGAGACTGCCTAGAGTATGACTGCCTACTAGATATGAGTAGGGGTCTCTATGTGCAGATATCACTGCGCCAAGCTAGCAGCCCGAGTATGGTTGGTTTTGGTGGACGTTTACGAATAGGTGGTTGGTGTGCTGTGGAAGGGATGATGAGTATTCAATTATGTATCCAGGTGTGTTGGGGTTGGATGGCTCAGTTCAGGCCAGACCATTATGTGTGTTTGTGCCCCGAAACATTTCTGTACATGTGTATTGCACATTTTAATGTTCATATGTTTGTGGGATTGTGTTCTACAGTATGGCCTGTCAGGTTGTATTGCAGATGTGAATGTCTGTTCTTTGTTTTTATTTCTGATTCACCCACTGCTCCCTTGTACACCTCCAGTTCACCTATTGTGCATCCAACCCAGTCTACCCTTGGCGAATTATTACATTACCCGTCACCCCCCACCCCCATATTCCACACACACCATCCATCCCTTCTCTGGTTGATTGCCCATGGTTCAGTCAACAGAATATATTGCGTACACTACATATCTGTGGTAACAATATGGTTGTGAGGACTACCCTAGCATTTTTGATCTTCCACATGCTGTACTTCACTCACATAGGTACACACAAATACTTATCTTTCATGACATGGTAGGTAGACCCGGGTAATACCCATTCATCTTCGGGCCGTCCTGACAAGGACAACTTGGACTGCGAATGGGCAGATATTGGGAAAATGATCTGACCATTGGTAGGGTTGCCACCTTTTCATATGACCAAGATGGGACATTTTCAGGACACACATCAGATTTTACAGGCCAACTCATACCCATGGTCAGTACAAAGGATAGTACATTAGTTTTATGCCTAAATATAAGCTTATTGTTGTAGCAGTTTAGTTGCTTATTCTGTTTCGTTTACTTGCTTATTCTGTTTCTTGTAACATTTAGGTATTTTACATATGGAAATAAGTATTGTATGGGGCTATTACATAATATATGGGACATAATTATGTCCTACAATTGCAGGACATTTGACATTTATAACGGTTTTGGTATGGACACAACTGCCAAGAGGGGGACTGTCCCTCACAATGTAGGACAGGTGATAACCCTAACCATTGGGCTAGGCTTAACAATTGGCGGCACACTAACACGATGCGTTTCGCTTCCACTTGGTATAACTATCAACACTACAATGGAATATGGGCACGGGGTTTTAAATGTCATTTGTTCCAGGGACGGGGACTCAATATTCAGCTACGTGCCTTTGTGTTTACTTTTTATTTTGGTGTTCGCAAAACTGTCTTGTATGCTTTGCATGCATTTCAGTATCCACGGTCACTGACAGCAGTGATTACTATTAGAGGCAGGCTGTGCTAGTCAGCATTTTAGGTTGCGCGTATGCAGCCGACATGTTCACGCCTCCATGCAGTGCTTGGACATGCCCCCTGCACTCACGCACATTTCCTATGCACGTGGCCATTGCGGCAGCGTGCCTTCATTAATGTGCATGTGGTGCTGCTGCGCCATCTCTACGCCGCAGGGTTGGTGCAAGGCTAACGCCGTCCTTGCGCCAAGCTTCATGAATCCCAGGAATAGATTAATTAACTTAATTATACTGTAATTACAGTTGTTTAACATTGTATTTTCTGTCTGATGTTGTGTGTGCAATTGTAATTGTTTACAAGTGTATATTTTATCTGACAATGATAGCATTATAGTGACTGCTATCTGTTATTTTTCATCTGATACAAAGTTCATGTATGTCTGTGAAAATGACTGGTTTGCAAAATAAATGTTTGAGAATTATTTTTCTAAAATCTAAATTTGAAACTTAGACAGCATAATCACAAGTAGCTATCATGATAATAAGATTAACTCTTGAAGTCCTTACGGCAAAGAAACCTGGGAGACCTTGTCTCATATTCTTTTAGAGTTGTACAGTAAAATCAGTGCCAATTTCCTACTAGTTTTATCCAATCCTAGATTTTCTGAATACTTGCAAAATGGAAATGAAAACCTGACCCAACTTTTTCCAGTAGTTGTCACTGGAGTCACAACACAATTAGAGCATGGACAAAGGAGGTCTGTAAAATGATCAACAGGAAGAAGAAGGTCTGTGGCAAAGGTATACAGGCATTGGGCAATGTGATTTTCTACATTGCATGCTTATGAATTTTGACCAAGATATTGTAGTTTGGGTTTATATTATATTCTTGAAAGCTGACAATATCAAAGCAGATATGGTCGACACGAGAATAGCGAAAGCGCGCAACATCGAACGTGTAAATGGAAATCTACGTAAGGGGAGATTTCCATTAACTGCAATGTAGGGCAGTGTCAGAGTTGGCATATTTAAGTAGCAGGGGATGTGGTGGGTGCAGGGGGGGCTTGCCCCACTGCTTAAACCCGTTAGGGTACTTTTTTCTTTTTTTTTTGTTGCTGTTTTTATAAGTTTGATGTTTGAAGACATCGACCATATAGTGTCGACCATATGGTCTTCGATGTTTTCAACCGTCGATCTTATAATATTGACCCATAGTTTTAGACCTTTTGGGATCATTGACAACATTTGCAACAAGCAATCCAGTTGAAAAGAATAAAGATATATTTTTAAAAATTTTGTCCTTCTGATCTTTGGTAAACTTGGATATCAAAATACATTCTACATAAACAGCACACTCCATAAAATTGACATAGTTGGTAGAAATCTAGAAGCATTAATTTTTAACTGTCCTATCGTTGATCTCTGTGTATAGATCACAAATAAGAAGTCATTTTACCACACTCAGTTAATTACAAAAGGCATAGCCTCTAGGTTTACGAAAATCATAGTTTTCTTCAAGTCTTCCTTCATTCTCCAAAGGCACTAATGATTTCTACATTAAAAAAAAGATTAAGTTGTTCATGCTAACCAAATAGACCCTACTCTATCTCAAAGAGGCTTTTTTTTGGGGGTACTTTTACTTAGCTTTTCAGGTTGGAAAAGACCCTATCTGCCCACTTGGCATGTACCTCGCAAAACATCTGCAGCAGCTGGAAAGGTCACAGAAGTATCTCACAAAAAGGATTACTGGCCTCAAACAAATGCCCTACACTGACCGCCTCAAAAAACTTCAGCTTTACTCTGTAGCATATCACCTACTCCGAGATGATCTCTGCCTAACATATAAAGCTATGTTAAACCCAGAGCTGTTGGACATGCTACACCTAAAGAAATCCTAATCCCTCCGAGCTACATGCTCTAGGGACCTAAACCTTGTCACCACAATAAACAGGACACGCTGGAGGGATAGATTCCTGTGCCAGAAACTTCCTATACTCTGGAACAAGCTACCCATCTATGTCAAGCAAAGTTTTTCATTAGCACTCTTCAAGAAAAATCTTGATGATTGGATGGGAAATAGGAAATACACCCCGGGGATCAGTTCTGTGTCTCTGCTGGACAGTGGCACAGGAAAATAACTTTCTTGGGTGGTGTAAGCTATGGAACCTTGCTGGCTAGGCTTATGTAGGCCCTTGGGCTGATAGCCTAGTACCTACCTATGAATCTATATCTAGTGCCATTGTGCTGTAGCTCAGAGCAGATCTGAGTGTCACCATTGTGATTGTTGACATAGCTGTAGAGTGCTTTGTGGTTGCCTTTAGAATCAGTGATGATTTTATTTTCGTAACTAGCTTTGGAGGATTTTATGAGGGATCTCAGCTTCTTAATGAGACTGACCAAGGAGTTCCTGCAATCAGGGGATTTTACTCTTTTTTGCAACAGCTTCTTCCTTCTGTTGTAGAGTTTGTTTATGGCAGGGCACCACCAGATTGGCTTACTTTTTTGGAGGTCAGCGTCTTGGTTCTGTTGGGGATGGTATGATCCATGCACTCGTGTATGTGCTTATACAGTGCATTTGTATAGGAGTCAACAGTCATACCTCTATTTTCTGCATGAACCAAAAAGAAAAGATAAACTGAAGACCACAGATGAAGAATCCACTTAAAACACCAGTTTATTGCACCTCTAGCACTTCGGCAACCGCCTTCAAGGAGTATACCTCTATTTTCTGTCTGTATGGTTAACGTAAAGCTTGCCACTTCTGTCTTAAGAAAGAAGCATGAAGTTGGCTTTGGAGAATTTTTTTACAGTGGTTTCCTTAAAGGGGGGTGGGGACAGGATATTGCTGTCTAGGGTGATTATCTTGTGATCGGATCTGGTCCAGCGAGGAGTTGACCTCTGGCAAGGAACATCGGTTGCCCATTTTGGTAATGACCAGATCCAGGATATTGCTGACCCTGGTAGGGGTATAGACAAGCTGATCCAGGGCATTGGAATTTATGAATTTCAGAAAGCGTTGAGCAAATAAGTTAGTACATGAGTCGTTTTTCAAGTTGATGGTGGAGTTGTTGAAATCGCTCATTATTAGGTTGCTGGGCTGTACCTTAATATTACTCAGTATATCAAGTAACATGGAGTGGGCATCCTGGGGCATGGTGGGAGATCTCTAACAAGCTACAAGCTGGATTGCAGTCTTGCCTAGTGTTAGTTGCACTTGGATGCATTATGTTAACTAACTTAATGGTGTGGATATCCTTAATGAATATGGACATGCCTCCTCCTTTAGTATTTTGGTCCAGGTTAGGTGGCCAAAAGGTGTGGTATGAATTATAGCCTGGTAATGCAGGGGTACTCTCTGGAGCCTTGAACCAAGTCTCCGTCACTGCACAGATGTTGATTTTCTCCATTTTAAGGAATGCCTCGAGTGAGTGCATTTTAGCATTTAGTAGCATTACCCTCAGATTTTGCTTGCTTATACCTGCTACTGTGGTGTGTTTGTCATTTGAACCTTGCATAAAAAATGCACTATTGGTGAGGCAAGTGCAGGCCATCTCTGGCAAAGCATCATGGTCTGTCAATCATGTCGTCCCAGGCAGACAGAAACTGGATCCCCTTAGAATGACACCAGAAGCTTAGCTAATTGTTGAAGTCAATCATTTTTGTCCTTGTATTGTGGTATCATTCTAGGCAATGGCAGGATGCTACTCAGGGCTAGGGTCATACCTGCCTGGACTACATTATCCGAGAGCTCCTCCATGACTCTTTTCATGTAGTCCAGGTAGGTACATCTCAGGTCATTCACACCAACATGGACAATGACAGAGTCACATTTGTATGTGTTATAGAGTGACCTGAGTACTTGTATTATGTGGCGGATCCTGGCACCCGACAGGCAGCTGACAGTAACTTTCTCCTTGTTTAGCTTGGCGAATGGGACATCAGTGTGCCTGACTATAGAGTCACCTATGACTAGTGTGTTGGGTATGTTGTTTTGCCTTATGAGCTAAGGTTGAGTGGCACACTAATTGTGTGGGCTATGTGTCCTTTGGGTAGTGTTGGGGGTGGTGGTTCCTTGCGTTTCAACTTTGGAGGTCTCTGTTGTTTGGGCAGATTTTTATTGAGAGCCTCCATGAATGTAGGTGTGTGTTTTGTGTTACTATGTGTGGGTTTAGGTGGTATAGGTTTTGATGGACTATGTGTTGAGTGTGGTGTGTTGCAGATGTTTATCTTCTCCTCTTGACTGTCTAGTACAGTCTTGGCTGGAGAGAGCTTGGCTTCCAGTTTGGCTATATAAGTGTATTTCTCACAGGTTGTAGTGTTGGGTGGTAGGAGGAGAAGGTTGTCAGTGTACATGAGGAAATTGCTAAATTGCCCCAAGATGCCCAAATTCATGAGGTGGACAGGGGAAAATACCTGGAGCTGACCCTTAGACATGCCTGGATATGTGCTTATTAATTTAAGTAATAAAAACTGTTTTCCTCCTAACAAGTGAGGAAAGTTGAGTGCTACAGTAATTAACAGATAGGCTGCTCACCACTCTCACTGGTGAACAGAGAAGCTTCCTTCTATCTTAGTAAGGTCTGGGCAACACAGAAACTACAAAACAGCCCAGAATTCAGCAAAATCTGAAAACCAGACTCTACTGGCTATAGAAAGGTGGGAAATGAGTAGAGAGATATGGATTTTTTTGTTTGTTTGTTTTACAAAATTAAAACAGATACAGTAAAACACTTTTAAAGCAGAAAAATGGTTATCACACTTGAATGTGTAGCCCATAACAGTTCAACAGTTGAAAAATACGTAAAAATGATCAGTTAAAGTGCAAACAGTATCAGAAATCAAAAAACAGTTCGAATAAGTTGCAAAGTTAATAAAAGACACTCAGAATAGTGTGACTAGCAAAAATAAGCAATAAAAAAAAATGTAGAGGTACTTAATCCACTCAAAGTCTCCCTTTTCTCTCTCTGCTGCTGTAGAACTCTGCAGGACACCGAGGCAGGATCTTGCTGAAGTAATACAAGTGCAAAAAACATGCAAACACATGTTTTTAAACAGAAAAATGAAAAGGATAGGAATAGCCCAAAATGGCCAATAAAACTCAGTTTTTGAGCTGAAACCACTCCTCCAGTGACAGATAGGCTGTTCAAAGCTCGCCACTCTCATTAATGAACAGAGAAGCTTTTTTCTATCTTAGTAAGGTCTGGGCAACACAGAAACTACAAAGCAGCCCACAATTCAACAAAATCTGAAAACCGGACTCTACTGCTTATAGAAAGGTGGGAAATGAGTAGAGAGACAGGATTTTTTTTTTTGTTTTGTTTAGTGTTTGTTTTGTTTTTCAAAAATTTAAACAAATACAGTAAAACAAACCCTTTTAAAGGAGAAAATGCTTCAGGATTCCAATTGTGAAGCCTTTAACTGGCATATACCCACCTTTAAAAATGGATATGCCTAGCATTTTCTAGACTTTGTTAATGCCAGTGAGCTATAGCAAGTTGTAAAACTACCCACTAGATGTTCTAATATCCTTGAACTGGTCCTTACCAACCTATCCCCTGCCTGCAACCCAATCCAAATATACATATTTGTGGTTAAATTTGACTACAAGTCAGTCATCTTCTCTATCAGGTTTGTTGGTACAATCCACCACCACAAAATGAGACCATTTTAGTCCTCCCCCCCAGGTAAACCTGCTTTAGCTTGTAGAAGACTTATGCAAAGTGTCCAGCAATCTGCTGCAAATGGATGTATACTATGGGCCTCCACTAAAGGCAGTCCAAGGTATTACAAAGTAAAGACTATAGCTTATGTGTATTAGTTATCCTTTGTCCACCTTGTTAGTCCCTGTAGGCTATTTCAGGAGATACCCAAGGTGGTATTTATACTACTAGGGGAAATTTGGCCACGGCACTGGGGGAACTTCACCTACTGTTGGTCGTACGGCAATGCATCCAACTTCCTTCTTCTGTTCCTGGCACAAAGGTGGCTCAGAGGAGCATGAAGAAGTATGGCAAGCATATGAGAAATAGAAGTTGGAGCGGAGAAAGAGAAAGTGAATGTAAGCATGGAAGCAGTGGAACAGGTAAGAAAGAGGCCATTAGATGGATAAAGCATGTCGGAAGGAGTGGAAAAGTCATTCATATTAGCGAAGAACAAAGAGGTAAAAGAGGAGAAGGAAAGGAAGGTTGCCAGACCATCACAAGATTCAGAGTGCTTGTTTCAGGAATGGCAGCTCAAGGGTGATGTGAAGTGCAGCAAGAATGTATTTTTACAACCCTCCAATTTGAAAGTTTGCAGGATGTCTACTTAAGAGATATGTTAAGTCAGAGTGAACCAGAGAGTAAGATGGCGTCTTCATGGAGAGAAATCATGGACAAGATACAAGAGAAGAAGGTGAAAGAGATAGACATAAAGGGAAATTGTATGCTCAAATGTAAAGGAAGGATAGAAGTGAATGGAAGAAAAAAGAGAGATGACAAGAAGAAAATTTGTGGTAAGGTTGAGCAGCAAAAATGAAAAACAACTCAATAGGTATGAGGTTTGGGACACAGTAATTGCAGCATTTGGTATTTCAACAAAACAGTAAAAGCTTTTATACTTATTAACAAAGACTCATATTGTGAAATTCTATTTGAGACAGGACAGTATATGGAAGAATTCTTAGAAAAGTTTGAAAGAAAAAGAGATTGCAGTCCTTGGAATAGTTATAAAGAGACAAAAAGCAAATTATTGTGCAATTTCAAACTGACATTGAGAGAGAAGTTTTAAAAGAATATTTAAAGACTGTATGCAGAAAAGTAATGGACATTAAAAAGAATTACGATGATGGAGGATTATGGACTGAGTGATGGGACTGTGGAGTAATTTTAAAAATGGAAAATTAAAAAATTGCATATTTCAAGTACGATAAACATAGCAGGAAACAGGTATATATTAGCATGTCGACAGGGCTATTCTTCGAATGCACTTACGTCAACACATATAAAAATGAAATCCCAAAACCTCAAAGAGCCACAATAGCAATTTTTTTCCCAAGGAAAAACATCGCTGGGCCAACAGCAAACAAACCAAACCAACAGACAAAATAAAGTAGGGGGCTTTGCCACCCTACAACCCCTTACTTAAATATACCAACTCCAAGATTGCACTTCAATGCAAGAAATGGTAATTCCCAACAACGGCCCAGTGATTTTTTTCCCTCAGAAAAAAATCGCTACTGCTGCCATTTGAGATTTTGGCATTTCATTTTATATGTGAACATCCCTATCGACATGCTAATATAGACCCAAAGGAAATAAAAGTTATGTTAAATATAAGTGACGATGAAAAAGGCTTTATTTTTGTCTTTTTGGGTTTTGTTTTGTTTTTTTTTTTGTGTTAAAGACCATTTGATTAGTAACTTTGATAAAAGAAAAGGTTTTGTTTGTGGAAAATCAGGACATGAAGATAAGAAGTGTTATATGATATGATATCTAAAACATATGGGGAAATTGGACATGCATAGATGGATTCTAAAGAAAATATAGAAGCTAAAGAACAAGAGCAAACAAAAAATGCAGATATGAGTGTAGAAAAATAATATGGTGAGCAGAATGATAATAAAGAAGAGATAATAGATAAAAAAAATAAAAATAAAGAGATGGAAGAACAGGTACAAGAAACAAGTGAAGATGAATATGTAAATTGGAGAGTGGTGAGAAGTAAAAAGAAAATAAAAAAGATAAAAGGCAAATGTGAAAAGAAGTAGGAAATCATGGGAGAGAAGTTGGCATAATAGTTAAGTTGCTTACTTTACAAACATGAAATGCAGCATTTGAGTCTCATTTATGGTAATTGGCTAGGCTTAAAATGGCCCACAAGAGCAGTTAGCCTAGTACTAATTTATGAATCTATTTTATTATAAGGAAGCTGAGAATCTTAGCTATAAATGTTAATAGTATAAAGAATGTTAAAAGAAAAATAGGTGTTTTAGAATGATGTCTATCACTCGATGTGCATATAATTATACTTGAAGAGATGAGAATATTAACAGGGAAAAAAAAGTCAGAAATGGAAAATTATGGGATGGAAACATTCATGGGAATGTAGGAAAAGAAACATGTTCAGGTATTGCAATGTTGTAAAAATAAAAAAAAATTAGATTATACTATAGTGGAATTAGGTAGAATAATAGTCATAGTCAAGAGGTGGAAAAGTGTGTATAGAATTATTGCAATTTATGGGTATGTTCTGATGAAAGAAAGAGAAATAATGTTTTAAAATATCCTAAACTATGTAGGAGTGAATATAGGAGATACTATTAGTGGGAGATTTCAACTGTGAACTAAGGAAAAGAAGAAAAGTACGAAATGATGTCATGATAGCAATCTCTCCTTTGACAACCACATTGCCAAAGTGGTTAGAAAGACCTTCTACATAGCCCACATCATCATGAAAGGATTCACATCTAGATCAAGAGAGGTAATCATGCCTCTTTATTCATCCCTCATCAGGCCCATCATAGAATACAATGCCCCCTTTGGGATGTACCTTACCCGACACCTGCAGCAATTAGAAAGACCCCAAAAGTACCTCACCAGGAGGATCAAGGAACTCAAACAGATGCCATATGCTGCTCGGTTAAAAAAACTCCAGCTCTACTCAGTTGCATACCGCCTACTTTGAGACGATCTATGCCTGACATATAAAGCTATGTCCAACCCAGAATTAATGGACATGCTCCACCTCAGTAAATCTAAATCCCTTAGAGCCACGTGCTCGAGGGACTTGAACCTCAGCACAGAAATAAATAGAACATGCTGGAGGGACAGATTCATAACCCAGAGGCTCCCTTCGCTCTGGAATAGAATTCCAATTCATGTTAGGCAGAGCACCTCACTGACTCTCTTCAAGAAGAATCTTGATGAATGGATGGGGGATCGTAGGTTTGTCCCGAAGATTACTTCCGTGTCACTATTAGACAGAGGCACAGTAAACTAAACTTTAAAAAGGGCACAGTATACTCAAATCAAGGGGTGACATAAGCCAAACACAATCGGGCTAGGCTTATAAATGCCCCAGGGTAGATAGCCTAGTATGAACCTATGAACCTATGAAGGTATATGAAATAATAAAAAGTGGCATGTTATACATATGGGATCAGAAACATCAGACTTATAAAAGAAATTACATAAAAACAGAAATTGATTACTTTGTAATGCTTTTGTAATATCTAAAAAACTAAAAAAAAAGTACAGGGAAGAAAAAAGGAAACAGTATTTTCATACCATTTAGCTATATGGGTAGAAGTACAAGAAAAGAAAGGCTATATAAGATTAGATAGTGGCATTAAGAAACTTAATGAAAAAGACTTATATGAGGAAGGCAGAAAAGAGAGTAACCAGTTTTGGAAAGATCATGTGACTATAAGAACATTTTATTAAAATTGGACAAATTGGTGGATAAGTTTTAAAGAAAAATGTAAGAAGTGTTTCCTGGAATATCAAGTAATGGAAAGAGGAAAGACAATTTAAAATATAAGCAAATGAGTCAGGAGGTGTTTAAAAAAGTAATAGGATGAATGATAAACACCAATGAAAAGGAGAAAAAGGTATCTGAGTTGAAGCAGGAGAAGATTAATATATATATATATATATATATATATATATATATATATATATATATATATATATATATATATATATATATATATATAGACATACATGAGAGCCCTTCATTTGTTCAAACTTTCAAATGTTCGAAACTCATATGGCTGACACCATATGAGTGAACATTTGAAAGGTCAACAAATGATAGTGAAGATCCCGCTACAGTGCGGGACTGGAAGATTCCTCTTTCCTGCACTGTAGTGCAATCTCAGAATGAGAATATTTAAGTAGCAGGGGGTGTGGGGGGCACAGCCACCTACATGGGGAGTGCAGGGGGGGCTTGCCCCTCTGCATAACACAGTTTTACTGTGTTTACAGGTAGGTAAATGGTGCTATTTCAGGATATTGCTTTTTTGGAATGTCGATCATATGGTGTCAGCCATATGAAAGTCGGCATTTTGAACAGTTGATATTATGAAGTGGACCCATATATATATATATATATATATATATATATGAAAACAAAGATATTTTTTCAAAGGAAGAAAGAAGAGATTATGCCACATTTAAAAAGATTGCAAGAGAAAATGAGAGAATAATAAGGGAATTGAAGAATAATGAAAGAAAAACAGTGAATATACAAGAAAAAATATGTGAAGAAATAAGAACATATATAGAAAATGCATTTAGAAAAGGATATAGAACAGCGGCAGAAATAGAAAGTTAAAAAAAAGTAAGTAAAGAGGGTAATAGGAATATGAAAAAGAATACAAGTGTAGGTGAACTTAATATAATTTTAAAGGAATTAAATAGGGAAAAAGCCATTTGAATGGATGGTATTGAATATTATATGTATTACAATATGGCAGAATGGCAAAAAGTATATTTTGTGCAAGTATTACATGAATGGTTAGAAAAAGGAATACTAGAAAAAGAAATATGTACAGGGGTTTTGAAATGTATATGGAAAAAGGGAGAAAAGAGGATATAAGAAATTGGAGACCAATAGTATGGAATAATACAGATTATAAGATATTTATGAGAATAATAGGGAAAATATTAGGAAATAGTGTAGATAAATGACTTGATGACATGATTTTTGGTAAGAAAGGGAAAGGAAGTTAAGATTTATTATGGATATTGAGACAGGTGATAGGTGATGTTATAAATAAAGGAATGGAAACATTGTTATAGTAAGAGATGTAAGTAAAGCATTTGATCGATGTGATGTCTTGTGGGGTATATTAAAAGATTATGGTATAAGTGATAAAATAATTAAAATATTTATGTCAGTATATGAAAATAAAAATGTGACAGTAATACTAAATGCGTGGTTAAGTAAACAAATAAAAATAGAATGTGGAATAAGGCAGGGGTGTCCAGCAAGCAGCATTTTATTTGCATTAGTTTTGAATGTAATTGTTAATAATATGAATGGAATGTTGAAAATGGCAAGATATAAAAAAACAGGAGATATCAAAATTCCAATAATTCTTACTTATGAAGATGATGTAGTCTTAATTATAAAGAATAAGGGATGGATGGAAGAAGGCATCAAAAGATTAAATTAGTATTTAAAAATGCTTGGTCTATGAAGAAATAAAGACAAAAGTAGTGACATAAGGTCAATAGATAGTATAGAAAAAATTCAATTTAATGATAAGGTTATAGATATATTTGGAATAAAATATGGGATAAGAATGTATAGAAAAATACAATGGGAGCAAATAATACAAAAATTAAGAGAAGTTTGCATGTCTTGGAAGTTATATAAATTGTATAAGAAAAAATGTATTTAATGCATTGATCGTTTTATGTGTAATTGTATATTTTGTATATGTTTATATGATTCCATCTAAATTTGAAAAATAGTTATTATCTATTTTATTCTCATTTATATGGGGATCCAGGTTGAATCCAGTTAAGCGAGGGACTTTGTATGTTAAAGAAGAGGAGGGAGGACTGTTATTGATTGACTCAATTGTTTATGCAGCATCATTGAATCTGTATAAAGTTTTGGCAGGATTAGAAGAAAAGAATAAGAATTTATAAAAGTTATCATGAAAGACAAGTGTAAGAATTATTGGGATAAAATAATTCTTAGGTAAATACAAACTTTTTTTTTGTAAATTAAGATATGAAAGAGTATCAACATATTTTTTTATGAAAATTGAATATAAAAAAATGTAGGAAAAATAGAAAAGAATGGTATTGTAGTATAATGAACGAGCACTATTATATATACCCATGGAAGTATTTAAGGAATGAAGAAAGAAATGATATTAAGGCAACAGATGCATGGTGTACGAAAATGTATAAATGTAATGATTTTATGTGGAGATTGACAATAGGTAAACTACCAGTTAAAGCCAATATGCCTTATAAAAATACAAGAGAGGGTGTGTTATTATTCTGGTGAAGTTCAAACAACAGAGCATATTTTTCTGAACTGGCAACAAAAACAAAAATAGGTGAAGTAGACTGATAAAAACTGTTTTATGTTTCATGGACAATATGAAATGAGAAACTGAATAAAATTAAGTTCAATAGCAAATGGATATGGCACTTTTTTGTTTTTGGAAAAATGAGTGGGACTCATTAAGTTATATGTAATTGTATGGTAGATGAAAAATGTAAATAATTTTAAATTATGCACAATATGTAAATAATGTAAATAATGCATATAAGTTGTGTTAATCAAAAAAGAACCCCTACTCGCTATGGTAATTGCTACGAGTGCTTACTCATCTCAATCCTAGCACAGTGGTGGCTGGGAGGACAGTGTACAACATGGAAACCAGAAGTGAAGGAGCAGAGGCAAATGCTGGCTCAAAAGATGGTGTGTCCATAGTGGAGGTAGATTCAGTGATTATTTTCTGGCAAAACCTGTTTGTAGAATTGAAAAGTGGCACAGCATATGTGTCATTACAACCCTTTAACTGGGAGGGTTGCAGGATGATATATTAAACAAAATGATAAACCAGAGAGAACCCCCTGAGAGTGGCAGTGAAATATCATGGGTCAATATAATAGAGAAAATAAGAGAGGAGGAGACAGCAGAAATCATGATGGAGAACAAGGAAGAGAAAAAGAAGACATATACAGAGGCCGTGACTAGTACACTAAAAGAGAAGAATGATAAACCAGAGAATCAAAACTAGATAAATGAGTGGTGAGACTGGGAAATTAAATCTGCAGTGGAATTGAACAGATATGCAGTCTGGAGCAATGCTATTTTATATTTGGGTGTTAAAATAAAGGAGGTAAAGACTGCAAAACATGGAAAACTTTATCAGTGAGTTTGAGAAAAAATAAAAATGAAAATCCATGGCATGAATATTTGATAAAGACTTTACTTTTAGAAAAACAAAGAAAAAGTTACATATACAATTCCATACTGAGATAGAAAGAGAGAGACTTTAAAAATACATTTGAAGGACATTTGCAAAGAAGCATTGGACATTGTAAAGTATATGATGGCAGAGGTTTATGGAATGTGGGACAGCAATGTTATTTTAAAAATGTAAAATGATAAGATTACACATATACCAAGTTATAAATGTTGAAGGCAACTGAGGTTTGGTAAAGCATTAGGGTCAAATAAGAACATGTTATTTATGTGGAAAAGAGGGACACCATGAATAATTGTAAAAAAGAAGACATTGTTAGGAGGGTAGCCTAATGGTTAAGGTGTTTGCCTTACAAACACAAGGTGCAGGGTTTGAGTCTCGCAAGGGATAATTGGCTAGGCTTAAAATGGCTCGCAAGGGCAGTTAGCTTAGTACTAATTTATGAACCTATGAACCTATTACATTTGTGGGAAAATGGGACATGGGGCAAAATTACTGTGAGTTGGGATGTTATAAATGTAAACAAAAAGGACATTTAGCAATGAGTTGTAAAGAAATAGAAAAAGAAAGTGAAAAGAACATTGAAGAAAGTAAAGAAGCAGAAAAATAAAAAATATATAAGATAAAATATAAAAAGAAGAAATAAAAGTGATAAAAGAAAAGAAAGTCAATGAAAAAGAACCAGATAGAGATATGGAAGACATTTCAGAATGTAGTGATAAAGAAGATATAAAATGGATGGTATTTAAAAAGAAAACTTCAATAGGCAAAAGAGTTAATGATAGAAAAATAAAAGTCAAAGGTTTAAATGTAAAAGATAGGAATAAAGGGAATGGATAAAAAAGTAAAAAGAAGGGAAGAGATAAAAATAAATAATACTTGACACATTAAAAATAAAGGAAGGAATAATCTAAGAGAACTAACAGTAAATGTAAATAGTCTTATAAATGTGACAAAGAGAATAGGAATAATAGAATGATGTAAGAAATGTGACATAGATATAATTGTTTTCATAGACATAATATTTCTAACAAAAGAAGAAAGGTTATGACCAGAGAATTTATGAAATGGAAATATAAAAAAATATAAAAAAAAAAATCTAAGCTTGTTTCCTGCCTTTCCTGTTAAGTGGTATAGACTGTTTGTAGGCTTCTGAGCCCCCAAGCCCTTCTGTGTTGGAGGGAAGCTTTCTAGCTTAGTTTTTTTTTTCTTATAACTAGCCAGTTTTCTAGTTTCAGCACTCAAATCTGTTTCTTTGAACTCAGCACTTGTTCAGAACTCATTGTAAGCACTACATAAGCTGCAAATTACTACAGCACTCAACTTTCCTCACTTGTCTAGTGGAAAGCAGTTTTTAGTACTTAATAAATAAGCACTTATCCAGGCATGTCTAAGGGTCAGCTCCCAGTAATTTCTCCTGTCTACCTGATGAATCTGGGCATCTTGGGGCAATGCAGCAATTGCCTCATGTACACAGACAACCCTCTCCTCCTACCACCCAACACTACAACCTGTGAGAGATGCACTTATATAGCCAAACTGGAAGCAAAGCTCTCTTCACCCAAGACTGGACTAGACAGTCAAGAGGAGAAGGTAAACACTTGCATCACACCACACTCATCACATAGTCCCTCAAAACCCACACCGCCAAAACACACATATAGAAACACAAAACACACACCTACATTCACGGAGGCTCTCAATAAAAACCTGCCCAAGCATCAGGGACATCCAAAGCATAAACGCAAGCAAACTCCACCCCCCAATACAACCCAAATTACACATAGCCCACAACCTCAGTGTGCCACTCAACCACAGCCCATAAGGCATAACAACTTACCCAACACTCTAGTCATAGGTGACTCTATAGTCAGGCACACTGATGTTCCACTCACTAGACTAAACAAGGAGAAAGTTACTGTCAGCTGCCTGTCAGGTGCCAGGATCCGCCACATAACGCATGCAGTCAGGTCACTCCACAATAAGTACAAATATGACACTGTCATTGTCCATGTTGGTGTGAATGACCTGAGATGTACCTCCCTGGACTACATGAAGAGAGACATGGAGGAGCTCTCCGATCTTGTATCCCAGAAAGGTATGACCCTAACCCTGAGTAGCATCCTGCCATCACCCAGAATGATACCACAGTGCAAGGAAAAAATGATTGACTTCAACAATTGGCTAAACTTCTGGTGGCATTCTAAGGGGATCCAGTATTTGTCTGCCTGGGACGACATGATCGACAGTCCACGATGCTTTGCCAGAGATGGCCTGCACCTGTTGCCCTTAGGATTCCGGATACTGGCTAAGACTCTTGCCACCCCTATAGTGCCTTTTTAGGCAAGGTTCAAATGACAAATTCACCACCGTAACTGGCACAAGCAAGCAAAATATGAGGGTAATGCTACTCAATGCTAGAAGTCTAAACCTCAAAATGCACTCACTCGAGGCACTCCTTAAAATGGAGAACATTGACATTTGTGCAGTGACAGAGACCTGGTTCAAAGCTCCAGAGAGCACCCCTGCATTACCAGGCTTCAATTCATACCACACCTTTTGGCCATCTAACCCAGAAAGAAGCACTAAAGGTGGAGGTGTGTCCATATTCATTAAGGATATCCACACCTCCAGGCTAGTTGCACAGCATAATGCATCCGAGATTATCCAAGTGCAACTAACTCTGGGCAAGACAGCAATCCAAATTGTAGCTTGCTACAGACCCCACCACCATGCCCCAGGATTCACACTCCTCATTTCTTGATACACTGGAAAGTATTAGGGTACAACCCAACACCCTAATAATGGGGGATTTCAACTACCCTACCATTAACTGGGAAAACTACTCATGTACCAACTCTTTTGCTCAACGTTTTCTAGAATTCATAAATTCCAATGCCTTGGATCAACTTATTCACACCCCCAGCAGGGGCAGCAATATCCTAGACCTGGTCATCACCAACATGGGAAACCGGTGTTCCACACCAGAGGTCAATTCCTCGTTGGTCAGATCTGACCACAAGCTAATCAGCCTAGACATCCACATCCCACCCCAGCCCCAATTAGGGAAACCATCGTAAAAAACTTCTCAAAAGTCAACTTCACACTTCTTAAGACAGAAGTGGCAAACTTCATGACACCCATGCAGACGGACAATAGAGGTATGACTGCCGAATCCTACACAAATGCACTTTATAAGCACTTACACGAGTGCATGGATCATGCTATCCCTAATAGAACCAAGATGTTATCCTCCAAAAAAGGAAGCCAATCTGGTGGTCCTCTGCCATAAATAAACTCTACAACAGAAGAAAGAAACTGTTGCAAAAAAGAGTAAAATCCCATGACTGGAGGAACTCCCTGGTCAACCTCAGTAAGAAGTTGAGATCCCTCATAAAATCCTCCAAAGCTAGTTACGAAAACAAAATTGCCACTGACTGTAAAGACAACCACAAAGCATTCTATAGCTATGTCAAGAATCTAAATGGGAACACTCAGATCTGCTCTGAGTTACAGCATAATGGCACTAAATATAGAGAACCAACTGATATTGCCAACATCCTAGCAGATAGGTTCAGTGCTAACTTTACCCCCCCCCTCTCACCTCCTAGAGGGGCCATCTCTATACCGGAAGAATGCAAAGTTCCTAAAATCACAGCTGCACAGGTAAAAAACACACTCTCCAAAGCCAAGAACACAGCATCCATGGGACCTGACAATATCCCAGGTTGTGTTCTACACAAACTACAGAATGAACTGGCACCCTATCTAAGTACCATGTTCAATCATAGCCTCACCTCAGGCTTTGTACCCCCTGAATGGTGCACAATGACAGTTATCCAACTCCACAAAGGGGAAGCCACGACAGACCCCGGGAACTACCGCCCCATTAGCCGGATGAGCCTGGTCTGCAAGGCCATGGAACGTATCATCATGGAACTCATAAACAAAGACATTGGTAATCTCCAAACTCAGGACCCTACTCAGTTTGGATTTGTAAAAGGCAGATCATGTCTCCTAAACCTGATTGACTTTTTTGAAGCAGTCACCATAGCCATAGATGATGGTAAAATGGTTCACACAGCTTATCTAGATCTCGCCAAGGCTTTCGACACCATCCCCCACTCTGGAATTATAGATAAGCTCACTAAACTAGGTATAAATCCCTATGTCATAAGATGGGTTGCCAACTGGCTCACGGACAGAACCCACACTGTGAAAGTAGCGAATTCCAACTCCGACATCAGACCAGTGACAAGTGGAGTACCACAGGGTTCAGTCCTGGGTCCTCTCCTGTTTGGTATCTACTTCTCTGAAGTGCAGGCCAACACAGAAGGTCTTTGGCTAACAAAGTTTGCAGATGGCTGCAAACTAGGAGCCATAATCGAAACTCCTAACGATGTGGACAAACTACAAAAGGGCCTCACTGAGACAGATTCCTGGTGTCAAAGCCATGGCCTGAAGCTCAATGCCAAAAAGTGTATTGTCATCCCCTTTGGTAAAGACTCTGTACCCATGAACTACCACATAGCTGGTAGTCTACTTAATGCTGAAAATGTGATAAGAGACCTTGGGACACTGGTGGACAGTAGTCTCTCCTTTGATAATCACATTGCCACAGTGGTCAGGAAATCCTTCTACGTGGCTCATCTCATCACAAAAGGATTCTCATCCAGAAAAAAAGAGGTCATTGTTCCCCTCTACTCATCACTCATTAGACCCATTATAGAGTACAATGCCCCTTTTGGTATGTACCTCACAAGACATCTACAACAACTGGAAAGACCACAGAAATACCTCACAAAGAGGATTACTGGCCTCAAACAGATGCCCTATGTAGACCGTCTCAAATAACTACAGCTTTACTCCATCAGATATCGCCTAGTCAGGGGCGATCTCTACCTAACATACAAAGCTATGTCAAACCCAGAGCTGTTGGACATGCTCCACTTAAAGAAATCCCAATCCCTCTGAGCTACATGCTCTAGGGACCTTAACCTTGTCACCACAATAAACAGAACATGCTGGAGGGATAGATTCCTGTCCCAGAGACTTCCCATACTCTGGAACAGACTACCTATCTATGTCAAACAGAGCTCCTCATTAGCACTCTTCAAGAAAAATCTTGATGATTGGATGGGAAATGGGAAATTCACCCTGGGGATCACTTCTGTGGCTCTGCTCAACAGGGGCATAGGAAAATAATTTTCTTGGGTGGCGAAAGCCAGGGTACATTTTTTGGCTAGGCGTGTTTGGGCCCTAGGGCCGGTAGCCTAGTACCTACCTATGAACCTATAATATGGAATTTAGAAAATGAACAGTGTTCTGGGAATACAATTCTGTGCAGAAGAACAATTAAGATATTCGGCAAAATTTTACTTAGACTAAGTTAATCAATTGTTGATATTAGATGGTATGAAAATGTCTATAGCATTATAGCAGTATATGCTTATGTAATAATTAGAGAAAGAGAAAACTTATTTTAACAAACATTATCTTATTTCTAGTGAACATGAATATAATAATAATGCATTTTAATTGTAATTTAAGAGAAATGAAAGAGAAAAAAGGAAAAAAAATTAAAAAATGAAAGAAGTAATGAAAAATGGAAAGTTAATTTTATGCAAAGAAATAGCAGGAACATATAAAATAAATATGTTTAGAACAGAGATTGATTACACTACAATATCAGAAGAGATAAATATAATAGAAGAAGAAACAGTTAGACCTGGATCTTCAGATCATCTAGCAATATAGATTGAGATCAAAGAATGTAAAAGATATATTAAAATAGGAAAAGGAATTAAAAAATAAAGGAAAAGTAATGGAATATAGATGGTAATAAAAAGGCATAATTATAAAAATATGGAAAGAGTATTTAATGATGATACTATTTTATAAAAAAAATGGGCTGTGAGGAGGATAGCATTTAAGATAAAATATAAGGAAAGTTACTTATACTAGTAAAATAAAAGAAGAAACAAGAGGAATATGCAAATGTATATGGTAAAGCCTTTGAATATTTAGAACATGATAAAATAGAATACTATGCAAAAGAAAATGAAATATATGAAGGAAATAAAGGAACATCTAAATGTTTATTATTTTAACAGATATATTTTCTACAAGGGAAAAAAGAGGTATAAGCATATTTAGAAAAATAGTAAAAGAAAAATTAGTTTAATAAGACAAAGGGAGAATAAAATGGAGAAGAAAAAATCAAGCAAATACAGAAACAGTGGTGGAATATGTAGACGAAGAGTATAAAAAGAAAGGAAGGAGAGAAATTCCAAAGGACTGTCAAGTTATGTGATTTATAGATTTAATTAATAAAGAATTTGAAAAGAAGAGTAAATGAATTAGAAAAAGTAGTTAAAATAGATTCAGTGGCAGGTACGGATGGAATTAGTTATGACATCTATAAACAATTAATGGATTGGCATAATACCTATTTTGTAAATGTTTTCTGAATGAATGGATGAAAGAAGGTTTTAAATTCAAAGAAATTTGCAGTGGAATTTTAAAGTTCTTATGCTAAAAGGGAATAAAGAAGAAATACATTGGAGAACAATAGTATTAAATAATACTAACTATAAGATATTCATGAAGAGGATAAACGTAAAATATGGAACATATTAAAAGAAAGAATATTAATTTTTAAAGGAGCAGGCTGTCAAAAACTTCTAATGATTATAAATGAAGTAGTAGATGATGCTATGAAGGAAGGACAAATGGTAAAACTGATGGTGGGAATGTTACTAAGACTTTTCACAAAATAAAACATGAGGTGTTATGGAAATCTATGGATAATTACATTCTTACTAAAAAAAATAAAAGAATATGTATGACTGCTTTTAATAATAATAAAGTGAGAATATTAATGGATAGTCAAGTAAAGAGATAGAAATGAATAATGGAATTAGATAATGATATACAAAGAGTAGCATTCTGCTTGTTTTAATTATGAACTTAAATGTTAGAGAAATAAATACTGAAATAAAAAAGGTAGTGTATGTAATAAAAACGTGTATAGAAATCCCAGTAGTAATGACATATGCAGGTGATACAGTTGTTGCAACAAAAACATTATATTGGATGGAAAATGTTATTTAATATTTAATAAAATTATTAAAGGAATAGGGATTGATTGTAACAAAAGAAAAAGTCAAAGACTAGGAAGCAAGAATGAAATAGTAGGTATACAATTTTCTTTAACTGAAATAACAGTGTTAGGAATATAAGTTGGTAATCAAGAAATATAGAAACGACAACAGGCAGATCTAATAAGAAATATAAAAGATTAATGCTTATTGTGGAAAACATATAAATTATCATATAAAAAGAAAGCAAGTTTGGTTAATTCTGTGTTAAGTAAGATAGACGGTTCCAAAATGTATGAAAAGGATGTAATAGAAATACTTCTTTTTCTTTCAAATAGGGATTTAGATTAAACCCAGTTATTACACATGACTAAAGAAGATGGTAGTCTAGGTTTAATAAACCCAATAGTATTTGGAGCATCTTTAAGTTTATATAGAGTGTTAATATGAATGAAAGATAAAGAGAAATTAGTGGGAAATATTTAATCATAAATATGAGGATATGTGGGAAGAGTTTTGAGCTAATAATAAAAAGGAACATTATGATGATGAAATACAAAGTATTTTATGTTACATAAGTTATTTGGAATAAGAAACTTAATGAAATTATGTTCAATGGGAAATGTGTTTTTCCAGCAGTTATAAAAAGAATAAAATAGTAGCTGTGGAAAAAGGAGTGAGGGTCAAGTAAAGAAAACAATGTTGGTGTTACCTTATTGTGATTGTTATAAAAATGAAAATATGTAAATATGTATATATGTATATATGTAAACATGTAAATATATAGTACTTCTATAAATAAGTCATAAACAGAATATAAATAAAGGACCCCTACTTTTTTGATAGGTGCTATGGGATCTTTTACATTTACCTGAACTTCCACCAATGCAAGCAGATGAGGCCTTGATTGAACATCTCATCTGAAAAATGGCACACTCAGGAGTGCAGCACCCCCCTTATGGTGCACTGCAGTGTTAACAATTGATCAATCCGGTATATATATATATATATATATATATATATATATATATATATATATATATATATATCAGTACTGAAACTGATCTAACAACCATACGATCAACAGTAAAAAATGCTGACAGCAACATATCTAAACTCAAAAACATCTAACACAGAATACTGACAAAATTCAAAGTTATACTAGGAAAAGGGTCATGTTTTTTCCTCACTGCTGTGTGACTTTGGAGTTGATATATATTATTAACAGGGGAGGTGTGTGTTGAGTTTGGACATGGTTAGATTTTGTTAATATTTTGTATTTATAAGTGTCATATAAGGAAATACTGCCAGCCCATCTATCTGGAATTTTGTAAATAATTCTATGTCATTTGTGAATATTGATATGATTCATACAGAAGTGTGTGTAAAGGTGTAAAGTACTGAGCTAAAATGTAACCACAGCATGCCCTGCTGGCTTAGAATAGAACTCTATATAAAACTGTTGTAATTGTGTAACTATATAGGTTCATAAGTTCATAGGTGGGTACTAAGCTATCGGCCCAAGGGCCTATGTAAGCCTAGCCAACAAGGTTCCCTGGCTTGCGCCAGCCAAGAAAAGTTACTTTCCTGTGCCCCTGTCAAGCAGAACCACAGAAATTATCCCTGGGGTGTATTTCCTATTTCCCATTCACTCATCAAGATTTTTCTTGAAAAGTGCTAATGAGGAACTTTGCTTGACATAGATGGGTAGCTTGTTCTAGAGTATGGGAAGTCTCTGGGACAGGAATCTATCCCTCTAGCATGGACTGTTTATTGTGGTGACAATGTTTAGGTCCCTAGAGCATGTAGCTTGGAGGGATTGGGATTTCTTTAGGTGTAGCAAGTCCAACAGCTCTGGGTTTGACATAGCTTTATATGTTAGGCAGAGATCACCTCAGAGTAGACAATATGCTATGGAGTAAAGCTGGTGTTTTCTGAGACGGTCAGTGTAGAATATCTGTTTGAGGGCAGAAATACTCTTTGTGAGGTATTTCTTTATTAGTAACATTACACAGGAGGATTGGACACCCTTTGTTAAGGGCCGTAAAGTAGTTGATAAAGTGTTGGCTGGTGGCAGCTAGAACTAACTTATAGTCTGGTCAGAAGGGGCATAGCCAGTAAACCTGTTCCAGCCATTCCAAGGTGTGTGTGTGTGTGTGTGTGTGTGTGTGTGTGTGTGTGTGTGTGTGTGTGTGTGTGTGTGTGTGTGTGTATAAATCATATCTCAAAGTGTGTGTGTCAGCTACTTGAGCAGGGACACAAAGCAGTGGTTAGACAGAGATGGTGCAGGAGGCTTTGGCTTGGCCACTCAGCTGAGATGTCAACCCTATAGCTGTGCCAGTGGGGAGTCTTACTGGAGATCTGGAGAAAGAGGGAGAAACCAGCCCCAGATTGACTGTGATATGTGTATGCTCTTAAGGGAACTTGCACTTTACTGTCTGTGTACTTGTTAAACTCCCACTGTGTACATTCTCCACTGTTGCCAGTGGTGAGGATTGAGGCTCCTTGATTACTGAGGCCAGTGCGGGGGAGTCACAATAAGTTTTTAAATTTAGATATTTTGCTGTCAGAGACAGACTCAATCATATGCTGTTTAGATTATTTCCAGTATTCATATACACAAATATATATATATATATATATATATATATATATATATATATATATATATATATATATATATATATATATATATATATATATAAATATATATATATATATATTGTATGGGTCTACTTCAGAATGTCGACCGTTCAGAATGCCGAATTCCATATGGCCGACACCATATGATCGACATTCCGAAAGACTGACATCCTGAAATAGCACCATTTACCTACCTGTAAACATAGTAAAACTGTGTTATGCAGGGGGGCAAGCCCCCTGCACCCCCCACAGCCCTTCTGCTTAAATATTCTCACTCCAAGATCGCACTACAGTTCAGGAAAGGGGAATCTCCCAGCCCCATGCTGTAGCGGGGTCTCTGCTATCATTTGTTGGCCTGTCAAACATTCGCTCATATGGTGTCAGCCATATGAATTTCGAACACTTGAAAGTTCAAACAAATGAAGGGCTCCCAAATATATATATATATATATATATATATATATATATATATATATATATATATATATATATATATATATATATATATATATATATATATATATATATATATATATATATAGATATATATATATATATATATATATATATATGGGTCCATCAGATGGACAAAATGCCAGATCACTGATGACCACATCACCAAGACGACATCACCGACAGCAGACATCCCCGACAACAGTAAGGTAAGGTATTATGGAACGAAATACATTTCCGTTCCTGTAATACAGTCAAAAAACACATTAAACATGTACAGTGGGGGGGCAAGCCCCCTGCACCTCCCATGTGGGGTCTGTACCACCCACAAACACCCTACTTAAATATACCAACTCTGAGATTGCACTACATTGAAAAAAAGTGACTAACTCCCATTCTGCACTACTTACCATTGTCGGGGATGTCTGCTGTCGGCGATGTCGTCTCTGTGATGTGCTCATCGGTGATCTGGTGTTTCGTCCATCTGACATGGACCCACATATATACCCACACATATACATATATGTGTATATATATATATATATATATATATATATATATATATATATATATATATATATATATATATATATATATATATATATAAATATATATATATATATATTAAGAGAGAGAGAGAGAGAGATACATATGCATATATATTTAGCATGTTCCATTGTGCTGGTTCTTTTTTGCCACACAGTTTATTCAATTAACCAAGGAAATGCATATCTGTTGCACTAATTCATGTTTTGGATATGTTCAATAACAAAATTAATGAACTCTGCTACAAGGCTTACACATACCATAGTTTGGTAGCAGATGGGTTTCTTAGTAGATATTGCAGCATTATAAACATGATTATGACTGCATGTTAATAGCAAAATACTGCCTCAGTCCTTGAGCCAGAGCTTGTAACAGTAATATATTCTGAGATTCATACATGCATGCCCTGCAATAGGAAGATTGACTGTGTGAAAATGGGAACTTGAATACATTAAGTTCAAGATTGCTGTGCCTTGGAGAATTACCTTATCTCTAAGATATGGCAATCCTGGGTTTAATAATCATATATCTAGGAGACTGAGGGTGAGCACCGCCCCTCATTGAAGAAGCTGTGGGAGTGCTGGCAAGAAATCACTTTAAAGGAGAACAACAATAATGAATATGTGCTGTTCTTTAGTTTTGTTGTTTTTTTCAGTAATTCTATGACTCAGAATTATGTGTCTCAGAATTACAATTGAAGCCCCTGGAGCAAGGTGTTTGAAATGATTGGTAAAAGTTAATAATGGACTTAGCTACAATGTTTGTTGGCTTAAGCCAGACTTGAATGATTGCTATTATGTCATGTAATTGAATATGCATCTAGCTTTTAAGAAATGCAGATTTATTTCGAACATTGCAGACACTGAAAGAAGTAATTCTGATACATTTGAAATTATAAAAAGTTTCCCCTGGATGCCAAGGACTGAGCTGATATTCCTAACCGGGATGATATCAGTAAAGAGTAACAGAAACAATCTTAACTAATTGTAATGACAGATGTCAAATGAACTCAAAACAATCTGTTGAAGTTATTAAAGCTGCGTTTTGTGAGTACTAATTCTAGCAACTATAATCAATTACAATAAATGGTGTGTAAATTAAGGTAGGCAAAATTGTGATGATAAATAGTAAGGCTTGTTTAGATGATGGACTGTGTCATAGTACTGTTAAGATAGGATAAGTAGGAAACATGGAAAAGTTAACAGCAACAACCTATGAATAGTTAAAGCAGCAATATATGAGTGTGGCATTATGAGGGGGTTAACATGTGACAGGAAATAATGACACCTCCTCCTAGCTGTATAAGAAATGCAAGCTGAGGTTGGGTGGTATGAGGCAGGCTGAGATGTACCATGCACATCCCACCCTAACTTAAGGAAATACAGCCCTTCAGGGTAATTACAGTGCCCAGCTGATAACTCAACCTCACTAAAGAACTAGGCCAAAGTCATCTTAAACTGTGGAAGCATGAGGGCTGCATAACAGTGCTCAGAAATGCCCAATCACAACCATCTCACAGAGTAGATAGTTTGAAACATCTGTTGTTTGCTTAATATTGAGGTTCTGAGTTGGTTTGAAGTTTAACCAATTCAAGACAAGTAGTTCACTGCAGATGAATCATATTGTTTCTTGCCAAATGGTACAGATAAAGCCAGAATTACATTGGGATGTAGACAGTTGCAGTTTACCTAGTAAAACAAACAGAGACTTAGAACTTATCAAGTCATCCAGGTCTATCCATGCTAGTACCAAAGGCGTACATACCATAGATAAGAACCTGGAAATATACCCCTTTACTTACTGTCTCTCAAGCCACCCAAGGTAGCCAAAGGCATTGTCTCGCTATAAAACTGGTAATTATCAGCTTCCCCAAAGGATCATCTAGTCACCATACCATACTTCATACAAACGTGTAAAGGGGAAAAATAAGAAAAGTTGCCTCACGTTCAAGGTACAAAAGTGAATCACATTTGTAACACTATACTTCTTTGGCTCATACTGGTCCCTAACTTGCTATTTATGTATTTATTTTTGTTTGTTGTCATGATTAAAGTGGCTCTCATTTGTATCATTATACTTCTTAGGTCCATAATTTGCTAGCTATTTATTTCCTTTTAATTCATTAATTAGTTAATTGATTAATTTAATTAGCTTATATTTGTTGACCTGGGTGGAGTGCTGATCCCTCTCTAGACTATTTTCAGTTTCAGCCCAGCAATAGAAAGAAACATTTTTTAGGCTAAGTAAGAAATAACAGAAGTGTATTGTCACACTTTCCATAGCAAATGTAAATAGCCAGCCTTTAGTCATGGGAGTAATCTCCTTGCCATAAACCCTAACAAATTTTACACTGTTTGATGCAAAAAGTGTGTTACTTTTGCAATTAATTTTGTTCATAAGCACTGCCCCTTGAAAGGTTTCTTGAAGGTAAAAACTCCTGATATGACATCATGTAAGAGTGAACCCACAAAGCCTCACTAGCTACATTAGTGTATAAGGTACTATTTTTCTATGCTAGGTGTAGCAAAATGGGGAATTTATATTCTAGTAAAACAATTTGCCTGATATGTCTCACATCTGGAGCTCCCTACACTGAAAATTGTGACAGTCTGTTAGTGAAACTATAATGTAAATAAGTAATAGTGCTTCCAGAGAAGTATGGCATTTTGATTCCCCAGTATGATTTCCTGGTGTTTGTAAATCTTTGTCATTGCCTAAATTGACATAATTTTATGGGTGTGATCATAAGACAAAGATGTGTCAACAGTGAAACTAAAACATTAAAAAACATGCCCCAATCCTTGTTTTGTTTTCAAACCACACGACTTTACATCAAGGTATATCCAGAAATGAAATTAAGTGTAAACCACGGATGTATGAGAAGTTTAACAATGTAAACAAAATGCTTAGTTACCATGAAAAGCCATGAAAGTAAAGATGTCTAACTATGTTCTTAACTCCCTAACCAAATGACCACTGTAAAGGCTGATTGTTTCAGACATGCAAGCTGATTGGCAGAGATTGGTTCCAAATGAGCAGAAAGCAGCTTAAAGTTGCTGTGTTAGGAGGATTCCAAACTGTACATTTTTAGAAGTTCAGTGTATCCAAACTAGCTGGTATAGGCTGGCAACAAATGAGCACAAATTAGCTTAAAACCATGCTGTTAGGAAGAAGGATTCCTCCCTTTATATTTTTAGTTGCTGAGTTCTTCCAAGGCAGTTGGCAGAGAATAGCCTCAACTGAGCACAAAGCACCTCAAAAACCACATTTCTTAGAGGGATTCCAGCTATAATATTTTTAGCTGCTTTTTATATCCAAGCCAAATGGCAAAGATTATCCCTGACTGAGCAGAAAGCAACTTAATTCTACATTATTGTAAAAAAAATCTCCTTGTATATTTTAAACTGTTCAATATAAGGACAGTTATGCAATTCCACTAGTTATATACCAGCCCTCAAACAAGTATGTATTAGCTATACTCCCCACTTCCTTTCTTTCCATATCATGTTTTTTTTTATTTTTCTGTAACTACAACCAGACAGTATTTATAGGTTTCACCTAGTCCTTAGGGCTATTCCACACTACTTCTTAAGGTAATGTAATATTAATTATAAGTGGTGCTCAGCAGTTCAAGGGCAGTTTAAGGTCTAGTTCATGAAATAATACACTTTGTTTAATACAACCTGCTGGTAATATTCACATTTAATGCACTTGGTACCATTTGTTATACTTTTTGTGTATTTATCATTATCACAGTGGGGCTTATGCTCTGAATCTCAAAATGTATGAGTCATCTCAGAGGAGAAAAGGGAAACAGGTCTCATTTCTGTAGGACATATCCCTAATTAGGTGTCGCAGCAAGGTGTTCTACTCAAAATTATCCATGCTAGGCTTTTTAGCTCAACATGTTTTTTAATCCCTTTCCAAGTGACTGTCATACTCGTTGATTGCTTCAAGTATGCCCTCATACTGTACAGTTCTTCTGGCTTTTCCCGGTTAGGGATTGCCACAGCAGATGATTGGCAGTGGAGTTTTTTACAGTATTGAGTTGCCAGCCCGGCACCCAACCTTCCACTGAAGGCACACACATGCACACACTCACACCTTGAGTTAAATTAGAGTATCCAATCCACCTACAGCATGTATTTGGAATGTGAGAGGAAACTGGAGCACACCCACACGACCACAGGGAGGACATGCAGACTCCGCACAGAAGGCACCCCGGATGAGGATCTAACCGGAGAACCTCTTGCTGTGATGCAGCAATGCTAACCACTTCACCATTGCAGAATTTGAAAAAAAGCCTAAAGCATTTGAGTAATGAGAGTAGCAATATCGGATTGTTATCAGTCATTGTTCTCACAGGGGCTTATTACTGTGCATTGTGATCCACATTTTTTTGTTTGCTTGGTTGATTGTTTATTTGTTTGTTTGTTTTTTAGCTTGTAACACAAACTGTAATTTCTTGTTGTCACTCCTCTTGTGTACATTCGATAAGATGATGAGGCTGGGTGTTCATTTAAGTAGTTTATTACACACAAACACATCAGGATGGTGAACAGTGACAATTAAACTTATGAACTAACTGATTGACCACTACACACATGCACACTTACACCTCAACTGCTCACTACAAAATGGCACTCTTGCTTGCACGTGGTCAGTACTTATATGGACATGTCCACTGACTGGAATGGCCTCTTAAAGGAACATACACACTCTGATCTACATACTCCTCTTTGACTAGTTAGTTATGCAAATAAACAATGACAATCATATGAGCATGCAAATTATACAAATATATACAAATAACAATCATGTCCAGGTTGCTGTGTATTTAGAATTAGGTCTTGTGATATGATCTGACCTCATAATGTAATAACCAGAACTGGGTTTAGCAACAGGGACAGTCACTGTGGAATGTTCTTCTTGAGGACTTCTGGGGATACTTTCAGGAACAGGAACAGGAATGAAATGTTTTCACTGGAACTGGAACTCTGGACAAATCACTTTCAGAAGTAGAGTCTTTGTTACAAGCAAAACATTGCAACACTAGCTCAGACACTGGTAGTAAATGTTTTTAATTCGGACTGAATTCCCTTCCTTGTGACTCAATGATACACAACCTTGGTTCTTCACACAAATGTTTCACAAGTTTTTTTCAGTCAAATGGCTATACTGGAAAGGATCACCCATACTCTGCTACAGTTTGCTGTGAGGGAAAGGTTAGTTTGCTTTTTATTTGCTGTATTCTGTATTACTTTATTACTTTTTTCTATTTTGTATACTGTGATTTCTTTTCTTTACACTGTGTTTTACTTGTATTTTGCTTTTAACTGCATACATATTAAAACTTGAAAAGACACCACAGCTCTTTCTCTTGGGAATCAGACAGAAATTAGAACAGGTCAGTTAAGGAGTCACACATACGTTAGAAGAGGTCAGTTAAGGTTAATCATCTGTGAACTGAAGGGGTGGAACTAGGAACTACACCTTCTATTTAAGGGGTAAAATAAAACATTTCAGAGCTTTACCGGAAAGGCTCACCCAGACTCTGCTACAGTTTGCTGTGAGGGAAAGGTCAGTTTGCTTTTTATTTGTTGTATTTTGTATTACTTTATTACCTTTTTCTATTTTGTATACTGTGATTTGTTTTCTTTACACTGTTTTACTTGTATTCTGCTTTTAACTGCATATTAAAACTTGAAAAGACACCACAGCTCTGTCTCTTGTGAGAAAGAGAAAGATTATTTTTCCTACTCTCCCACCCAGTTACTGTTGAGTGCTTAAAAACCACTGTCTTTCTAGTTGCTTGCCCCTTATGTTAAATTGACCATATATCTCATTTCTTCTCCGCTTTTACTGGTTGGTGTGAGTAAGCACAAAATTATCATTTTGTGAAATCACTCCCCTTCAGCTATTTAACTTTATTGGCCATCCTACTGTATTCCATAGTACTAGAATAAAAACGTGACTTCCCCGTTTCACTCTAGCTTGCTGTTTTAAAAATAGTGACTCTCTACTAAATCTTAACTTTTGAAACAGGTAAAACTTAAGTTACCTACTTTCACATCTAACTCCTCTAGTGCAGACTGCAGTGTTTAGGATAAACCATTTTTTTTTTATCTTACATTTAAGCATCTATTGCAAGACTACCAGTTATTGGAGAGCCTACATTCTGCCTCTCAGTAGTCATCTTGCGATTAGTGCTTCTGTTTTCTCCTGGTGAGAGAAGAAGTTCAGTTACATTATTTCCTGGAGACTGCTGATCACCAGAAAGCTTAATAACTGATTTATAGGTGACAGCTTGGAATCTGTGCTTATATTCTGATCCTGGTGAGAGTAGGAGCAGAGTGCATTGATCCCTGACTGTTTATGATTGGAGAGTGAGTGTCTGTGCATAATGTACCTGATTGGTCTGGTTGCTATTCGAGACATCTACCAGAAAAAGGATACAAGCCTGAAGACCCTTGCATCATCTGGGACAAGACTGTGGATCACCAAACAGGCTGTGGCCTGCTTCTCTTCTTGGGATTGGTGCCAACATTTTGCTTCTGGTGAGAGAATAAGCAAAGGAGCTATGTATCCCAACAGAATGAAGCTGTGCTGAGACCAGCATTAGTAGTAGCCAGGCAGTAGCCATTCATGTGACTCCCCTCTTTTCATCATTCCTGACAAGCTAATTCTTTATTTTCAGTAAGTACTGCTTGATTTCTTCCTAACTTCAAAATATCTGCCTAAATATGTCATCCTTAAATTTTCAGGGTCTACATATTGGTTTCCCCTCGAGAGTTTGGCAGTGCTCTGTATAGACACAGACACTTTGAGTGATATTTTTCCTGTAAAAGGCTTCAGTACTAAATATATTTAGCTCGTGTCCAGGCATGTCTAAAGGCCAGCTCCCTGTGCTTTCTCCTGTCAACCTGGTGAACTTGGACATCCTGAGGCAATGTAGCAACTGCCTCATGTACACAGACAACCCTCTCCTCTTACCTCCCAACACTATGACTTGTGAGAGATGCAAATATATAGCCAAATTGGAAGCCAAGCACTCTCCAGCCAAGACTGGATTAGCCAGTCAAGAGGAGAAGGATAACACCTGCACCACACCATATTCAGCACATAGCCCTGCAGAACATACACCACCACCACAACTCTCACATAGTAACACAAATCACACACATACTTTTGCAGAGGCTCTCAATAAACATCTGCACAAACAACAGAGACCTCCGAGTCAGAAACGCAAACAACCATCACATCCCAGCACAAACAGTGAGACACACAGCTCACATAAACAGTGTGTCACTCAACCAAAGCCCATAAGGCCAAACAACTTACCCAATACACATGTCATAGGTGACTCAATAGTAAGGCACACTGATGTCCCACTCACTAGGTTGAATAAGGAGAAAGTTACGGTCAGCTGCCTGTTGGGTGCCAGGATCTGCCATATAATGCATGCACTTAGGACACTCCACAACAGGTACAAATATGACTCTGTCATTGTCCATGTTGGTGTGAATGACCTGAGATGTACCTACCTGGACTACATGAAAAGAGACATAGAGGAAATCTCTGATCTTGTAGCCCAGGCAGGTATAACCCTAGCTCTGAGTAGCATCCTACCATCACTCAGAATGATACCACAGTACAAGCAGAAAATGATTGACTTCAACAATTGACTAAGTTTCTGGTGTCATTCAAAGGGGATCCAGTATCTATCTCCCTGGGATGACATGATCGACAGACCTTGATGCTTCACCAGAGATGGCCTGCACCTGTCACCCCAGGGATTCTGGATACTGGCCAGTGCTCTTGCCACCCCTATAGTACCTTTTTTAGGCAATGTCCTAAAGACAAAATTACCACCATAACAGCTACAAGCAAAGGAAATCTGAGGGTTATGCTACTCAACACTAGAAGTCAAAATCTCAAAATGCACTCAGTCAAAGCACTCATTAAAATGGAGAACATCCACACCTGTGCAGTGACCGAGACCTGGTTCAAGGCTCAGGAGAGCAGCCCAGCACTACCATGCTATAATTCATACCACACGTTTTGTCCCCTAAACCTGGACCGAAGCACTAAAGGTGGCGGTGTCTCCATATTCATAAAGTATATGCACACCTCCAGACTAGCAGCCCAACATAATGCATCAGAGATACTTCAGGTACAACTAATACTGGATAAAACTGCAATCCAGGTTGTAGCTTGCTATAGATCCCCCACCAAGTCCCAAGACTCCCACTCCACATTCCTAAACACAGTGGAAAATATTAGGGTAGAACCCAGTACCCTTATACTGGGAGACTTTAACTATCCATCCATTAACTGGGAAAAGTAATCATGTGCCAACACACTTGCTCAACGTTTTCTGGAAGTCATTAATTCCAATGCCCTGTACCAACTCATTCTTACCCCCACCAGGGGTAGAAACATCCTTGACCTGGTCATTACTAGCATGGGTAACCATTGCTCTAAACCAGTAATCAACTCCTCCCTGGTCAGTTTTGACCACAAGCTAATCACCATGGATATCCATACCCCCCCCCCCCAAAGGAAACCACTGTAAAGAACTTCTCCAAAGGCAATTTTGGGCTTCTAAAAACAGAGGTGGCTAACTTCACGACACCCACGCAAATGGAAAATAGGTGCATGACTGCTGAATCATACATCAATGCACTGTATGAGCACATACACAAGTGCATGGAACGGGCCATACCAAACAGAACCAAGACACTCTCCTAGAAAAAAAGGAAGCCAGTCTGGTGGTCACCCACCATAAACAAACTCTACAACAGAAGGAGAAAATGTTTGCAGAAAAGGGTAAAGTCCCAAGATTGGAAAAAACTCCTTTGTTAGCCTCAGCAAAAAACTGAGATCCATCATCAAATCCTCTAAAGCTAGCTATGAAAACAAAATTGCTGCAGATTCTAAAGACAACAACAAGGCATTCTATAGTTATGTCAACAATCTACGTGGCAATACTCAGATCTGCTCTGAATTACATATACAGAACCAATTGATATCACTAACATAGTGGCTGACAGGTTCAGTGTGAACTTTACCCCCTTTTCAACCCCTAAAGGGCCTATCACAATACCTGAGGAATGCCAAGTCCCTATTATCATGGCTACACAGGTAAAAAACGCACTGTCCAAAGCCAAGAATACAGCTTCCATGGGACCTGATAATATCCCTGGCTGTGTTCTACATGAATTACAAAGTGAACTGGCACCACACCTGAGTACCCTGTTCAATCACAGCCTCATTTCAGGCTTTGTTGCTACCGAATGGTGCACTGCTATGGTCATCCCACTCCACAAAGGGGGAGTGACTATAGACCCTGGGAACTACCGCCCCATTAGCTTGATGAGTCTGATATGTAAGGCTATGAAGCACATCATCATGGTCCATATAAATAAGGACATAGGGAATCTCCAAACTCTGGACCCCACACAGTATGGGTTTGTGAATGGTAGATCATGCCTGCTCAACCTGATAGACTTTTTCGAGTCTGCCACCAGAGCTGTGGATGAGGGCAAGGTAGTTCACACAGCCTACATAGATCTTGATAAGGCCTTCGGCACCATCCCTCACTCAGGAATCATAAATAGACTCACTAAACTAGGCATAAACCCCTATGTAATAAGATGGGTTGCCAACTGGCTCACTGATAGAACCCACACTGTGAAAGTAGCAGACTCCAAATCTGACTACCGACTAGTTACAAGTGGTGTCCCTCAAGGATTGGTCCTAGGTCCTCTCATGTTTAGTATCTACTTCTCTGAAGTTCAAGTCAATACAAAGGGACTCTGGTTTACCAAGTTCACAGCTGAATGCAAACTGGGAGCCATTATTGATACTCTAGCTGATATAGACATTCTACAAAAAGACCTCACTGACACCAATGACAGGTGCCAGAACCATGGCCTTAAGTTCAATGTCAAAAAGTGCATTGTCATTCCCTTTGGGAAAAATTCAGTGCTCATGAACTACCACATAGGTGGTAATCCACTAAACACCAAAGGTTTTATAAGAGATCTGGGGACACAGGTTGACAGCAACCTCTCCTCTGATAACCACATTGCCACTGTAGTCAGAAAGTCCTTCTATGTGGCACATCTCATTACAAAAGGTTTCTCATCCAGGAAGAAAGAAGTCATAATCCCTCTCTAATCATCCCTCATTAGACCTATTATAGAATACAATGCCCAATTTGGTATGTACCTACTAGACACCTACAACAACTGGAAAGGCCACAAACATACCTCACTAAGAGGATCTTAGGCCTTAGACACATATCCTATATGGAGAGACTCAAAAAACTCCAGCTATACTCTGTCTCTTATCACCTACTTAGAGGCGATCTCTGCTTGACCTACAAAGCCATGTCTGACCCAGAGCTGCTAGATATGCTGCACATAAAGAAATCCCAATCCCTCCATGCCACATGCTCCAGGGACCTTAACCACATTACCACAATAAGCAGAACATGCTGGAGGGACAGGTTCCTAACCCAGAGACTTCCCATACTCTGGAACAAACTTCCCATTCACGTCAAGCAGAGCACTTCACTGGCCCTCTTTAAGAGAAATCTTGATGAGTGGGTGGGCAATAGGAAGTTCATCCCAGGGATCACTTCAGTGGACTTGCCTGACAGAGGCACTGGGAACTAACTTTGGGCGGGGTCTATATTACATAGTTGAAGTATGACAACTTTGAACGTTATATGGTTGAGACCATATGTTCGAAGTTGTCATACTTTGAATTCAAAAAATAAAAAATATAAAACAGGAACAACTTCCTGACAGTTGTAAGCATGGGGGCAAGCACCCCTGCATCCCCCACACCCCCTGCTCTTTAAATATACCAACTGCGAGACCATGCTACAGTGCAACAAAGGGAAACTTCCCTTTACTGCATTGTAGTGCGGTCTCGGAGGTGGTATATTTAAAGAGTGGGGGTGTGGGGGTGCAAGGGGGCTTGCCCCCCTGCTTTTAACCCTTTATTTTCTTTTCTGTTGTTTTATTTTTTTTTTTACGTGTTCAAAATTCTGTAAGTTCGAACATAAGTTTGAACATATGGTGTTTGAACTTACAGAATTTCGACTACGTGATATAGACCCCTTTGGGTGGCATGATGCCAGGGAATCTTCTTGGGTTAGGCTTATACTGGCTCCAGGGCCATTAGCCTTGTACACACCTATGAACCTATGAACCTTTTGCTGTCTGCACCCTCCCTATCTCTCCTTCTTTTAATGGATTCTGCGGCATTCTGGTTTTATCATAGTAAGACTTTTGGGACAAACTCTTCTTTAGGAGATGAGCTTTTACTGCTTTGTTGTTTTTACCACTTGGAACCAACAAATTCTTACTGCTGGACAATGTGGTTCTGGTCTTTCTCAATATTAAAGTCTGGCAGGTGAACCATGAAGATTGTCACGAGGTATGTTTCTGAGATTTAGGAGGTTTAGAAAAACATCAGTATTGTCACATTTAGACTTTTCCAACAGTTGTTTTGCACTTTGAACTGCATTCTGATGGACCTCCTGCATGTACACAAAACAAACAGCACCAGAGTTACCTGTTCTAAAGACTTAAACCTTGCCTGTGATATAAATAGGACCTGCTGTAGAGATACATATGTATCCCAGAGACTACCCAGTCTACAGAACAGGCTCCCTATCTATGTAAAGCAGAGTTCCTTCCTAACCAAATTCAAGTGCAACTTGGGCAACTGGATAGGAAACCGGAAATTCATACCTGGTTTGGCACCTATGTCTCTAATAGACACAGGTAACCCTTAAATGGTTCATATCCCAGGCCCATGCTTACACTTATCAAGGGTATTAGAACTTGTCATAGATTTGGAATGAATGTCTAGACTTAAAAAGGCCCTTGTGTTCATTAACCTAGTAAACACCTATGAGCGCGTGAATGTTTATGCAATCCATTTGACTGTAGGTATTCAGGACTACTCGTAACATGAACAAAGTCCCATTTTTTCAGCAACTCTTTCTAACTGCTGACTTGTAAACTGTGCACCATTGTCAGAAGTGACTTTGTGCAGATTACCATGGACAGAAAAATGTCTCTTTAACTTAGTAATGACAATATTGGAGGTCAGATTAGGAAGTAGGTCGGTCTGAAACCAATTTTAATTAGAGTCTACTAATAACAATTAATGCTGACCATTCCATTAGAAAATATCTGTAGCACCTACTTGGCTTAGCTGAAGTGGTTCTTTTTGTTGATGCAGTTCAGTACCATTACAAACAGAACAAGCTGAAAGTATTTTCTCAATGTCCCATGACATAGAAGGCCAAAATACTAGTTCTCTCACCCTTCTTTTGGTAGAATCAGTCTCTGGGTGGTCATGATGCAAGATTTTAATATACTCCCGTTGCAAGGAATTTGAAACAATCACTTTTGGACCTTTCATGATGATACCATCTTCAATCAAAATCTCTTCTCTATAAGGAAAATATTACTGCACATTTGGTGGTAAAAAGATTGCTTTGAAGGCCATCCTTGACTGATAAAGTGGTTGAGCTTCTAAAGCACTGGATCTGAAGCTATGCGAGTTCTAAGCTCATGAAGACGTGTGGAAGAAACAGTTCTTATTTCCATGACTTCAAAATTAGGTTGTTAATTTTCATGTTGTTCAATACTTTTTCTAGGCAATCTGGATAAAGTTTCAGTTAGATAAAGAAGATTGCCTTTTATGTAAATCAAGTGAAAATTGTACTTTTTTCAACATCATGCATTGCAACCTTGCAGGAGCTGTGTACATAGGCTTTTTCAAAATAGTGACCAAGGGTTGGTGGTCTGTCTCAGTTTGAATAGGTCAGCCATAAATATAATCATGGAACTTTGAACATACAAACACAATTGCCAAGAGCACTTTCTCTATCATAACAGACTGCATCTTGGTCTAAGTCAAAGTTCTGGATGCATAGACTACTGGTCTGCCCTCCTGAAGAATGACTGCACCATGACCAAATTTCGAAGCATCACAAGAAAGAGTGACAGGTTTGTGCACATTATAATATCTCAAACTGAGTGGACTGGCAATTCTTTATTTCAGGACATGAAATGCTTTTTGGTGTTGTTCTGACCAGGACCAGATTACATCTTTGTGTGTGAGCTCTCTTAGGTTCATAGGTTCATAGGTAGGTACTAGGCTATCTGCCCGAAGGCATTTATAAGCCTAACCAGAATGTGTTGGCTTTTGCCACCCCCTTAGATTAGTTCCCTGTGCCTCTGTCCAGCAAAGCCACTGAAGTAATCCCTGGGGTAAACTTTCTGTTTCCCATCCACTCGTCAAGGTTTCTTTTGAAGAGTGTTAGCAAGGAGTTCTGCCTAATGTAGATTGGAATCTTGTTCCAAAGCATGGGAAGTCTCTGGGACAGGAATCTATCCCCTCCAGCATATCCTATTTATTGTTGTGGTGAGGTTTAGATCCCTAGAGCATGTGGCTCGAGGGGATAAGGTTTTCTTTAGGTGGAGCATGTCCATCAATTCTGGGTTGGACATGGCCTTGTATGTCAGGCAGAGATCACCTCTGAGTAGGTGGTATGCAACTGAGTACAGTTGGAGTTTCTTCAGTCGAGGTGCATAGGGCATCTGTTTGAGGCCAGTGATCCTCTTGGTGAGGCACTTCTGTGGTCTTTCCAGCTGTTGCAGGTGTCTTGTAAGGTACATCCCAAATGGGGCGTTGTACTCTATGATGGGTCTGATGAGTGATGAGTAGAGGGGCACAATGACCTATTTTGATCTGGATGCGAACCCTTTTGTGATTAGGTGGGCCATGTAGAAGGATTTTCTAACCACTTTGGCAATGTGATTATCAAAGGTGAGATTACTATCTACTTGGGTCCCAGATCCCTTATTACGTCTTCTGTATTTAGGGTACTACCACCTATGTGGTAGTTTGTGAGTACTTTGTTTTTTCCAAAGGGGATGAATATGCACTTTTTGGCATTTAGCTTGAGGCCATGATATTGACACCAGGTATCTGTCTCAGTGAGACCATTTTAGAGGATGTCTGTGTCAGCCGGAGAGTCAATTATAGCCCCTAGTTTGCAGTTGTCTGCGAACTTGGTCAGCCATAGTCCTCCTGTGCTTGCCTGTACCTCTGAGAAGTATATGCTGAACAGGATGGGTCCTAGGACTGAGCCCTGGGGAATGCCACTTGTAACATGTTTAGAGTCGGACCTAGCTCCCGCAACTCTCACCATCTGGGTTCTGTCCATGAGCTAGTTGGCAACCTATCTTGTGACATAGGGGTTTATGCTCAGGCTGATGAGCTTGTCTATAATACCAGAATGAGGAATGGTGTTGAAGACCTTAGCGAGGTCTAGGTAAGTTGTGTGTACCACCTTTCCCTCATCTATAGCCTTGGTAACTGTCTCACCAGCAGGTTTAGGAGGTATGATCTGCCCTTAGCAAAGCTGAACTGGGTAGGGTCCAGTGTTTGTAGGTTCCCAATGTCTCTGTTAATGAGCTCCATGATGATGTGCTCCATAGCTTTGCAGACCAAGCTAGTCAGGCTTATAGGGCGATAGTTCTCGGGGTCTGTTGTGGCTCCACCTTTGCGTAGCAGAATAACCATTGCTGTGCACCACTCTATGGGCACATAGCCTGTGGAGAGGCTGAGTTTGAACAATGTGTTTAGGTGAGGGGTTAGTTTGTCTTTTAGCTAGTGTAGGAAGCAGCCTGGGACACCATCTGGTCCCATTGATGCTGTGTTTTTGGCTTTGTAGAGGGCTGTTTTAACCTGAGTGTCTGTGATTTCAGGGACTCTACATTCTTCTGGTATGGTTATTGGTCCTTTGGATGTTGGCGATATCGGTCGGTTCAGATTATTTTGTACAATTCTGCACTAACTCTGAGCAAATCTGAGCACTGGCACTTATATTCTTGACATAGCTAAAGAATGCCTTGTGGTTATCTTTGGTGTCCTTGGCAATTTTTCTTTCAAAGCTCATCTTGGATGATTTTATGAGGGATCATAGTTTCTTGCTGATACTGATCAGGGATGTCTTCCCTTCTTGGGATTTTACTCTTTTCTATACTAGTTTCCTCCTTCTATTGTATAGCTTCTTTATGGCAGTAGTCCACCAGACTGGTTTCCTTTTCTTGGAGGAGTGAGTCTTGGTTTTGCTTGGGATGGCACGATCCATGCATTCTTGTAGGTGCCCATAGAATGCAGAAGTAAAGGATTTTGCAGCTTGGACAGCATTTTCCTTCATCATGGGGGCTTTAAAACTTTCCTCCTTGGTCTTAAGTAATGTGAAGTTTGCTTTTGAAAAGTTTTTCATGGTGGTTTCCTTGTCCGGGGGTGGGGTCAGAATGTGGATATCCAAAGTGATTTGTTTATGGCCAGATCTAACCAGCGAGGGGTTGACCTCCGGTGTGGAACACCAGTCGCCCATGTTGGTGATGACCAGGTCCAATATGTTGTCACCTCTGGTGGGAGTGTTGACCAGTTAAACCAGGGCATTTGAGTTTATAAATTCTAGGAAAAGTTGGGCAAGGGAGTTAGTACTTGAGTAGTTCTCCCAGTTAATGTTTGGGTAATTGAAATCACCCAATATTAGGGTATCTGGTAGGACCTTTATGTTTCCCAGTGTTTCCAAAAACATGGAATGGGCGTCCTGGGACATGGTGGGTGATCTGTAGCAAGCTACAATTTGAATTGCAGTTTTGCTCATTGTTAGTTGCACATGGATGATCTCTGAAGCATCGTGCTGTGCCACTAACCTGGAGGTGTGGGTATCCTTGATGAATATGGATATGCCCCCGTCTTTTGTATTTCAGTTTGGGTTCTGTGGCCGAAATGTATGGTATGAGTTGTAGCCTGGTAGTGCTGGGGTGCTCTCTGCAGCCTTAAACCAGGTTTCTGTTACTGCACATATATTGATTTTCTCCATACTGAGGAGTGCCTCGAGTGCATGCATTTTGAGATTTAGACTTCTGGCATTGAGTAGCATTACCCTCAGTTTTTTGTTACTTGTGCTATTTACAGTGGTGGGTTTGTCTTTTGAGCCTTGCCTAAAAAAGACACTATGGGGGTGGCAAGAGCCTTGGCCAGTATTCAAAAACCTAAGCCTTCTTATTTTAACTTTTGTTAATGTCTGTTATGTACTTCGCAGATAAAGATTCTAGTTGTCTACTGATATACTATGTTCTTCATCTGTAAATATGTTGTAAGTAATTGCTATGTAAATTGTTAATCGCTATGTAATCCAATGTAACTACTGACTGTTTATTTTAACTGTGGAGCTTTTCTCCCCGGGCCTCTGCTGAAAATGGACCTACATCCAGTCAGACACTTCCGGTCAACAAATATAAATAAATAAATAAATAAATAAATAAGGGTGACAGGTGCAAGCCATCTCTAGCAAAGCAGCATGGCTTGTCAAGCATTTCATCCCAGGCGGACAGACACTGGATCCCCTTTGAATGACACCAGAAACTTAGCCAATTGTTAAAATCAAGATTAATTTATTTATACCATGGTATCATACTTGGTGAGGGCAGGATGCTACTCAGGGTCAGGGTCATACCGGCCTGAGCTATGTGATCAGAGAGCTCTTCCATGTCTCTTTTCATGTAGTCCAGGGAGGTATGGCTCAGGTCATTCACACCAACATGGACAATGACAGAGTCATATTTGTACTTGTTCTGGAGTGACCTGAGTGCTTGTGTTATGTGGTGTATCCTAGCACCCGACAGACAGCTAACAGTAACCTTCTTATTCATCCTAGTGAATGGGACGTCAGTGTGGCTGACTATAGAGTCACCTATTACTAGTATGTTGGGTATCTTATTTTGCCTTAAGGGATGTGATTGCATGTCACACTGGTTTTGTGAAGTATCTGTTTCATGGTTTGTGTTGGGGGATGGAGGTTGCTTGGTTGTTTGCTTTGGAGGTCTCTGTTGGTTTTGCAGATTTTTATTTAGAGCCCCTGAGTATGTTTTCATGTATTTATGTGTGTTTTTTGCCGGTGCTGGTTTAATGGGTCTACGTGAGACTGGTGGTATGATGCAAGTATTTCCCTTCTCCTCTTGACTGTCTTATCCAGTCTTGGGTTGAGAGAGCTTAGCCTCCAGTTTGGCTGTATAATTGCATCTCTTGCATGTATTAGTGTTAGGTGGTAGGAGGAGAGGGTTGTCTGTGTACATGAGGCAGTTGTAACATTGCCTCAAAATGCCCAGATTCACCAGTTGGACTGGAGAGTATACCTAAAACTGCCCTTTGGACATGCCTGGATAGGTACAGTGAACTGTTTTACTGGATGGCTGGTAAGGTCGAATAGAGATCCTTGTCCTTCTGTACAGTACAGAAGGGTCTAGTGCTAGGGCTTATAAGTGCTTACTATAAGTTTTGAGCAAGTGCCGGGCTAAGAAATGAATGGCTTGAGTGCTTAAGTTGAAAGTTTGTCTAGTTCCAAGGGAAAAATTGAAGAGGAGACTTTGTGGAATAGTTTTACCCTAGCTAACTGGTGCTGCCCGGCACACAAAACTGGGCAAATGTGGTATTTATAGCAGGGAAATGAAAGAGATAGAAATTAGCCCAAAATGGCCAATAAACTACTAATTTCTGGGCTGAAACCACTCCTCTAGGGACAGATAGGTTGTTCAAAGCTCCACTCTCTCACAGGTGAACAGAGGAACTTCCTTCTATCCAAGTAAGATATGGGCAAACACAGAGATTTGTAACACAGCCCTGAATTCAGCACTAACCTGAAAATTAGTGGTGCTGAAAGTTCTACCAGATCTGGAGCGAATGTGCCCAAATAGTTGACTGTGCCAAGAAAATGTTGTAAGGAAGTCACATTGTCTGGAGCTGGCATCTCAAGAATTGCAGTTTGCATGGAAGGATCTGGTTGTAAGCCTGAACTGGTAAACAAATGACCCACATAAATAACCTCTCATAGCCTGAACTTGCATTTTTGAGGATTTAACTTAAGATTCACTTCATAAGCACAATCCAGAACTTTTCTGAAGTTTCTATCATGTTTGACTTCACCATTGCCTCCTGCAAGAATATTATCTACTATAATAGCACATGGATAGCCAGAAAAAAATTGCTTCATTGCACACTGAAAGACTTCACTGGCAAAATGTATCCCAAATGTCATTCTCAAAAATCTGTACCTTCCAAATGGTGCATTGAAAGACTTTAGCAATGAAGAATTTTGGTCAAGTAAAATTTGCAAGAATGAACATTTTGCATCTAAGACAGAAAAAAAAAACAGTAGCATTTGGCATAAGAGCAGCAACTTCCTTGATTATACGCATTGTAGGATGATGTCATTTTAGTGTTGTTCAAGTCTCTTGGATCAATAAATATTGTAATATCATCTGAGCTTTTCTTAAGAACTACAGCCATGGAGGAAAGCCATTCAGTTGGCTCTTCCACTGGACAAATTGCACCTAACTGCACCATTATGTCTAGCTCAGCTTTGACTCTGTCTTGCAGGGCTACCAAAACTGTCCTTGCTGGTCTGATAACTGGGCTTAATTCATGGTCTAACTTCATGGAGTACACAACTGGGAACTTGCCTAACTTGTCTTTGAAAAGATCAGCATAGTCAGAAAAAACAGTTTGTGTGAAATTTTCGTTGTTATACATGCTTACATGGTGGAATTCTGCATTAAATGAAAGCAGTCCCATTTTTTAAACTCTGAGGCCTAACAATGACTGTATGTGCCTCTTGACTACGTAAAATTGCAATCATAGCTGTTTCCACCAGAGTAACATGAAAACACTACTGAGCCTTCAGTTTAGATTTCTTCACCACCATAAGCAACAAGCATTGCACACTTTGCCAGCTCAAATTTCTCACCAGCACTTACTTTGGCAAACATTTCTGCTGGCATAACATTGCACTTTGAACCAATATCAACTTTGAGCTCTACAGGTCTCCTGTTAATCAGAACAGTACAAAATGCTTCATTCTTTGCTCACAAATCTACTGCATTGACTCTTTCACCAAGCACTGACACACCATCAACATAAAAAGTAGTGTCAAAGCTTTCTAATTGATCAACTTGTCTCTTTGAATGTTCTCTTTTAATAAAAGATTGAGCCTCATTTGATTTACAAAGCCTTTTGAAATGATTTCACTTTTTACATCTGTGACAATGCTGACCAAGAGCTAAGCACTCTTCTCTTTTAGGTTCAGGATTACCAGCACAGTTATGACATTTGATTATGAAGCTAGGTGGGGGCACATCCTTTGATTCTGCTGACTTATCCCTGTGCTTCACTGAGCATGCTCTGGATTTTACTGGAGCTGCCCTGGAACTTGCTAGAAAGGCTTTGGGTTTTACTGAAGCTGCCACACCCTTAGGCCTGTATGTTTCAACCACATGTTGCATACTAACATTAGCATTGGAAGGCAATGAAAACATGTATTTCTCATTTGTAAGCATATGTATGTGCTTTTCTATGAACTCATATATCTGACAAATCTCTATGGTCTTATTCAAAGTTAAATCACTGTCTCAAATCAAAATCTTTTGCACTGCATTATCTTTAATACCACACACAAGCCTGTGTTTTATCAACTTATCTCTTAAATCACCAAATCTGCACATGTTTGCCTTGTATCTCAAGTCAGTTATATGTGCTGCAAAAGTTTCACCAGGCTTCTGGTCCCTTGTGTAAAATATGTGCCTTTCCATTGTAATAATCATTTGGGGGTTATGCATTTCCCTAAATTTAGATTTTAAGCATGCAAGGTCTTCCCGGGTTTAAGCTCGTACCACAGTATGGCAGTTCCCCCTCCCCTGCATACACAGCTGGGGCATACACAAAGGAATGCTCCCTTTCAATGGCTTCTGAACCAGCTAAATTAAGTAGAATAAATGCCTTTGTACATGTGTCTTTATCAGAAAAAGCAGCCTGTATGAAAATATTGTACTCTTGCTCAAACGCTTTCTAGTTCTCAACATCATTATTATCAAATACTACTGGAGCAGGTCTGCAAAATCCTTCTGCCATGCCAACAAAATGCTTTTTTGTAATTATGTTCAAATGCACACACACACACATACACCAGGTACTCAAAAAATATTCAACTGCATAACAGTCTCTTTGAAATTACTACATTTTCTGAAATAACTGTACTGTAATACTACATATGTTCATAGGTACACAGGTTGGTACTAGGCTATCGGCCCTAGGGCCTATACAAGCCTAGCCATAACAATTACCTGGCTATGTCTTTCCACAGCTTCAATATCTTGGATAGCTCTAGTTAATTTGAAACAGAAGCAAAAAGCAAAAAATACAGTCATTATTCCCATTTTTATACATTTTATTCAATTTGGAAGTTATTTCAAAGCATTTTTGTAAGTGTTTTGAGTATTTTTATCACTATGTCATCATTTGAAAACATTTTGTTTAATTAAATAGTTGTTTTGAACATTTTGAATGCATTGTTTTATATTTGTTGAGTAAAAATCATTTGAGTTTTAGTACCTTGATGTGTTTTTTTGACCTGTTTGTGAGTTGTTTGAGCAGGGATGATCTACTCCTGTGTATTCCTCCAACTGTAACTGCCTGCCTCATGGTCTTGAAGAAGAAGTTTTACTCTGGATCTCATCCTGAGACCATGTCACTCATCTTGTGCATATTCAATAAGACGATGAGGCTGGGTGTTCATTTAAGTAGTTTATTACACACAAACACATCAGGATGGAAAATAGTGACATTAAAGTTAAACAACCTAACTGAGTGAGTACTGCACACATGCATGCTTACATCTCGGCTGATCACTACAAAATGGCACTCTTGTTTGCACATGCTCAGTGATTATATGCACATGCCCACTGACTGGAATGGCTCTTAAAGGAGCATACACACTCTGATCTGCACTTGTGTCAAAGTTTTCAGTATGGTCCTTATGTTTTAGATGTATCGGTACAGGGTGCTGCAGGGAACAATTTCCACATGGCTGATGGGTCATTGATAGCTTGAATTACCACCAGGTTCCAGTGGTGCTGTATTAGCTACTATTCTACATTGTATACAAATGGAATATACCTTAGATCAACCCTGGAGTTTTTGAGTATTTTGATTTATATTTCTGAGAATGTCTGCCTACTGTATAAAAAGTCATTTTCTGTGTAACTTTTTACTATCTTATTGCCATTGTTGTTATGGGAGGGATATTCTTCTGCAATAGATCTACATGCATTTGTGACACTTTAATTTAGGTTGGTTACACACTATGACTTGTTATAGAACATCTTAATGTAGATTTATGAGTCTAAAGTATATAATATTGATGGTGATTACTGATCAGGTCGACAGACAAGATCAGACAGGAGTCCCCGTGGACTATGATGTTTGCAGATGACATTGTGATCTGTAGTGAGAGTAGGGAACAGGTTGAGGAGACCCTGGAGAGATGGAGATATGCTCTAGAGAGAAGAGGAATGAAGATCAGCAGGACTAAGACAGAATATGTGTGTGTGAATGAGAGGGAGGATAGAGGAATGGTGAGGATGCAGGGAGTAGAGGTGGCAAAGGTAGATGAGTTTAAGTACTTGGGATCAACAGTTCAGAGTAATGGTGAGTGTGGAAGAGAGGTGAAGAAGAGAGTACAGGCAGGATGGAGTGGGTGGAGAAGAGTGTCAGGAGTGATTTGTGACAGACGAGTACCAGTAAGAGTGAAAGGGAAGGTCTACAAGGGGGTAGTGATACCAGCTATGTTATATGGGTTGGAGACGGTGGCATTGACAAAAAGGCAGGAGTCAGAGCTTGACGTGGCAGAGTGGAAGATGTTAAGATTTGCACTGGGTGTGACGAGGATGGACAGGATTAGGAATAAGTATATTAGAGGGTCAGCCCAGGTTGGAAGGTTTGGAGACAAAGCCAGAGAGGCAAGATTACATTGGTTTGGACATATGCTGAGGAGGGATGCAGAGTATATTGGGAAAAAGATGCTAAGGATGAAGCTGCCAGGTAACAGGAAATGAAGAAGGCCTAAGATAAGGTTTATGGATGTGGTGAGAGAGGACATGCAGGTGGTTGGTGTGACAGAGCAAGATGCAGAGGACAGGAAGAAATGGAAACAGTTGATCTGCTGTGAGGACCCCTAATGGGAGCAGCCGAAAGAACAAGAAGATGACTGATAACTTGTAGATGATATTGCATTGTTTTCTGCATAATACTGAACTACTTTCTGACTTTTAACATTGATATCTAACTAATCACAGAACAAAGGTAAATTAAATTGCGATTTCCCACAATATTTAGGCTTTTCTTTATGCATTCAACCTCTCGGCTTACCTGCTTTTACCTTTGTTCTTCAGCCGGGTCTATATCACAGTCGAAGTTTTATAACTTCGAAGACGGAATGTTTCAACCATTCCGTTTGAAGTTACAAAACTTTGACTAGTGATAAAAAAAAAAGTAAAAACAAAATAAACTGTTGTAAGCAGGAGGGCAAGCCCTGCTGCACCACCCACATCCCCTGCTACTTAAATATATCAACTCTGAGATCGCACCACATTGAAATGAATGTAAACCTCCCCTTACAGAGATTTCCGTTTAAGTGCTTGGACTTGTACAAGTTCGAACTTATGGTCTTGACCATATGGGGTTTGAACTTGTACAAGTTCGACTATGTGATTGGAACCCCTTCAGCCATATTGGTGTTTCCTCTCCTCAACCACTTTACTATGACTACACTTTCTGTTCCACATGCCAATAACTTCTACTACTAAAGTACTCCAAGTTGCACACTCTTCACTGATAGTATCTGTTCATCATTATTCTACTGGGCTTATCATGGCTGTTACATGCTACTCATTATGATAATTTAACATCATCATCATCAACAACCCCATTTTTCCCATTTTCTGCATGGGGTTGGGGTGTCTTGTTAACTGTCGCCATCTCTTGTGATTCAATGCCACACTCCTCCCTTCTTTGACACTCATGCCTGACTGTTGCAGATCTTCTCTCACACAATCCATCTACCTCTTTTCTGGCCGTCCTCATTTCCTCTTACCTTCTTCCTGTCTGCCCCAAATCTTTTTCACCAGATTGTATTCTGATTTTCTGCACATGTACCTAAACCATCACAATCTGTCCTCTTTGATCTTTTCTGCAATTGAAGCTACTTTGGCTTCTGCTCTTATGACCTCATTTCTTTGTCTGTCCCACAGTGTGCATCCTACCACCCATCTCTGGCACTTCATTTCCATCACCTCTAGCTTCTTAACTTTTCTGCCTTTACTGCCCAGGTTTCTCTACCACACAGTAGTACTGGTCACACCACTGTTTTGTACACCTTACTTTTCAGCATCTTTGGCATTCTCCTGTCATACACTTCACCTGACACTCTATGCCAGTTGGCTGCAGCCCCTCTGATTTTAGCTTTGATCTCTTCATTCAGACTTCTCTTCTCCTCAACCACCCCTCCCAAATACTTAAAGCTGTTAACCTGTTCCACTGTCTTCCCTTCTAACTCAGTTCTCAACTTCTGATTTCCCCAAGTTTGCTTCCATTACCACTGTCTTAGCTGTACCTAGTTTCATCCCATGTGCTTTCAGTTTTGCCTTCAATTCTCCTATCCTTTGCTGAAGTTCTTGCTTAGAGTCTGCCTGTAATACCACATCATCTAGATATAACAACTTTGTTGATCTGTCCCCTCTGACCTATTTGCTAATGTAATCCATCACTGATAATGAACAGCAGAGGGCTCAGAGCTGAGCTCTGATGTGCCACTACTTCCACTGGAAACACATTGGGTCCTTGTACATAACCTGCATTAATTCTACCAATGTTTATTGGACTTTGCACAACAGTTGGACTACCCATATTAGCTTTCTTGGGACTTTGCCATATGCTTTCTCCGGGTCTATATCAGAACACCGAATGTTCACATTCTCGAATGTTCTTACATCGACCCCTAATCAGCGAATGCTGACAACATCAAACATTCAGAACAGCGAATTTTTTCCTAGGGAAAATATTCGCTGTTCTAAAACAAATACACACAAGCACACCAAACAAACAGCAATCCACACACATACACCCAAAATATTACAGCTAACCCTACAGTAAACTGTACAAACACCATTAACTATCCACTTACCTTAACCCAAACCCTAACCCTAAGGTCCATCACTATTGCACACTCACCTCACCCACGCCCTAACCCTAACCCGCTCTAACCCTCACGTCCACACAATCGCACACATACCTCCCTTGCGCCCTAACCCTAACTCACCTAACCCATGCCCAATCGCACACTTACCTGAACCTGACCCGTAGCTTTCCACCACAGTGCTGAAAATAGCGAAACGACAGAAACGGACACCCAAATTCTTTCCCTAGGAAAAAATGTGGTTATCTGTCGTTTCGCTATTATCAGCATTCGCTGAATAGGGGTCGATGTAAGAACATTCAAAAGTACGAACTTTCGATGTTCTGATATAGACCCACTTTCTCCAAGTCTGGGAATACCAAATTGGACTCTTTCCTCATCACTAGCATCTTTTCCGCTAACTGTCTCACTGCAAACATTGAGACAGTTGTGCTGCATACTGATCTGAATCCAAACTACTCATCTGCCATCTTACTTTCTACTACTCTCCATATCTATTTATCAGTCACCACCTCCAGAAATTTCATGCAATGTGGCAGGAGTTTGATACCTCTGCACTGCTGACAGTTGTGGATGTCCTCTTTCTTCTTGTACACTAACACAAATATGCTTATTATCCAGTCATCTGGATACGCCTTTCTCTACACACTGCTACGAGTATCCTCAGGATCCATTTCTCCCCATCGCTCACAGTATTTTTGTCATATCAGCTGTGACCTCATCTAAGCCAGCTGCTTTCCCTGACTTCATTTTCCTTAGTGCAATTCTTACTTCTTCTAGGGTGGGCCCCTCTTCTTCTCTCATCATTGGCTGTGTCTGGGACAGTGCAACTTCCATAGGGTTTTCTTCATTCAGTATTTGCTGGAAGTACTCTTTCCATCTGCCTTTGATGTCCCAAGGACTGGTGACCAGGTTGTTGTTGTTGGCATCCCTTATGAACAGTATCTATCTTCTTTATTTTTCTGTCTTTGCCTTGCAACCTGATAAAGTTTCTTTGTGCCATCTACTGAGCTACTTTCTAGATGCTGGTAGAGTGCCTATGGTGCCCTTTTCTTTGCTATTGCAACTCCTTTTTTGCCGCTTTGTTAGCCAACCAGTATTCCTTCCTAGCCTGGTCTGTTTTTTCTATTTTAAACTTTTTCCTGCACTCCTTCTTTCATTTGATGATTTCCTGGACTTCCACATTCCACCAGCAGCTTTCCTTGTGTACCTTATTTCCATACCTGGCTTGATCACATTTCTGTTCTGTAGTCCTCACACATGCTGTTTTCAGGCACTGCCATTCTTCTTCAGCTCCACCTATTTCTTTTTCTTCTTGAGGTGCTTGAGTAACTCCACCTGTTTCTTCTTCTTCTTCTTGAAGTGTTTGAGTCCTGAGTAATTCCTTGAACTGTTGTGCTTTCTTTCCTGTAAGCTTCCTGCTCTTCAGCCTGGTTTCGATTGACCTTAGAGGCTTCTCTGACCATTGCTTGCAGGTGATGGTGGCAACCAGTGATTTATGCCGAGTGCCAGCTGTTTCACTGGGGGTGACTTTGCAATCATTGATTCTACCCCAGTGCCCTTTCCTTAATAGGAGGAAGTCTACCTGAGTTGCATATTGGCCACTCTTGTATGTGATTTTGTGACTGTCTCTCTTTCTGAGCCATGTGTTGGCAGCTATCAAGCCATTTACCAGACAGAAGTCTAGAATGGCCTGTCCTTCTATATTCCTGTTGCCAACCAATGTGTGCCCAAGCCCATATCCTGTACTGTCTGTCCCGATATGTGCATTCAAATCACCCATTATCAATATCAATTCATGTTGTGACTTGAATGCACTTATCGGGACAGACAGTACAGGATATGAGAACTGCTTGGGCCCATATTGGTGAGCAACAGGAATATAGAAGGAGGAGCCATTCTGGACTTCTGTCTGGCAATGGCTTTATATTCCTCTAATCACTCCATCCCAAAGGGACACTACACTGTCCTTTCCTCTTTATTACTACAGTCACTATCACTCATCTACTACACTGAGTCCATCACTATAAATCATTCTGGTTTTCATGCCAGAAGCTGCATATCACTGTTATAGGATAGCTTACTTGTACAAGTCAGACTCCCAGTTAGTTTAATCTTAGATATTCTGCTATCTTTATATTTATATATATATATATATATATATATATATATATATATATATATATAGAGAGAGAGAGAGAGAGAGAGAGAGAGACAGATACGGGTATAATGATATGTACATTTCTTTTCTCTCTTCTTTTCTCTCCATTCTCTTAAATTGGATATAACTAACATGTCCGCCTCTCTCATCATTTCAGGCAAAATATTAACACCCCTAATCATTGTAAATAATATTGACTTAGCCCTTTGTTAACTCTACAGCTCATCAAAAAATCTCAGACATAATGACCAGAATATCCTTCACCAGTGTGAGTTACTGTAAACCTTTGTAGCTGGTGGGAATTTTTCTTATATTACAGCCCTCATCTTCATAAACAATCATACACTTACACCCTACAGCCTAAATATGCTATACACCCAAAAGCCAAAAAAAATGCTACAATTACATTGTGTTTCATTATCTTGCTGTTACTATTAGAAGATATCAAACCAAACTCAAAAGAAAACACTTACCATGCAATGACTAATGACTTTAACCAAAAACTATAAAATAAAGTAAAAAATCCACTGACTGCTCAAACACCAACACTTTATTAAGCACTGGTGTTTGAGCAACTGGTATAATTTCTTTTTTGTTTTATACATATCCAGCCAAACCCTGGACCACAAACTCACTCCTAAAAACATACCAACCTCCTAAATATTGCAAACACACACAACAAAATAGACAAACAAAAACAAAGGGCTTAACATAACAAAATTAAATATTGTCAGTATTGAAAACAAATGCACAGCTTTGTAAACTTGGTTAAAATTACAAAGACCCATAATTGTCACCATCATAGAAACCTGACTGAAAGAAATATATCAGGACAAATAAAGGAGGGAGGGATTGCTAACTGAATTAATAAACATTTCAAATTTTCCTATACATGCAAATACTAATACTACAAGAAGTTCTGCTCATAACTGGATAGTCATTCAGATAGAATTTGGCAATGAAAATACAGTGTTCACTTCTGCCATTTATATTCCCCCATCATTTTTTACTAGTCCAAGATATTCTAAACAATGTATTAGCAAAGTCTGGCAAAACAAACTCATAGTACTAGATGATTTCAACTTGGACTTAAAAGATAAGGCCAATGTATTGATAAGCTGGCTGTTGGAAATCTTCATGCTCTCACAATTTATAAAGAATGGCACAGGATCTTTCCACATTATAAGCAAGTGTGCTCTGCTAGATGTGGTCATAAAACTATTTTACATTCACTCACAACAACCATCTAATCCACGCTCCCCTACTTAAGTGACCACTGTGCTATTACTACTTTCTGGAGCATTAAAGAAAAAGCATACATTCCTAGGGCAATACTAACTAAAACTGTAATTGAAAAATGTGTAACATTATGGTCATTTGAAATACAGCCATTTAAACTGGATCCAGAATACACTTGTACAGATCCAACTACATTTCCTTCAACTTTTTAAAATATGCTCATTCCCATACATTATCACCCCTTCCATCTACAGATGTAACATGTCTACTCCAGAAACATTCCCTGGCTGACTTCTGATCTCTGGAAACAAATAAAGGAGGAAAATAAAGCATAATAAAAGAGGAAAGCACATAACAGTGGCAACGATAACTTAAAACATTATCAAAACTTGGAGAAAACCACAAAAGCAAACATTATTAATGCAAATAGGTAACCTGTAAATGGTTCATCTCCCAGGTCCATGCTTACACTTATCAAGGGTATCAGAACTCGTCAGAGATTTGGGATGCATGGCTAGACTTAAAAAGGCCCTTGTGGTCATTAGCCTAGTAAACACCCATAAACCTATTAACTTATAAAAAAAACTACCTTCATATATCATTAACAATCATTATCAAACACCATAAAATGTTGTGGCAGGTTATCAAAGCAAATCGGTACCAGACTCTTTCCCAAAAATGCTTTTAAAATACAAAGTGATATCCCTGACCATAATGAGTCTAGCATCTCATCTCCACCAGCATTCTCCAATAAAATATTTATCAGTATTGCCTCTGCCACTCCTTTTATCATTCTCTGCTCTCTCCTTGACTATCCTATTCCAAACTAAATGAGTTATAAAGGCAGAAATTGAATACCTATTGAAACTTATTATTATTAAAACACAGACTTGCTTGCAATTCCTCCTGCGCTAATTTTATCTGTTTACCCAATGTCGCTGATAAACATATCACTAACTTAACCTTAATTACAAAAGTAATCCCCCCATATTTAAAAAATGCTATGATCTAGGCCTACCCAAAAGTTAGTTATCCTTCTTCAGCAATAACAACTAACCAAAAGACAGTACTTGTTGACTAGCCAAATGGTCTGAGAAGTAATTCTACTGCCAAATATTAGACTGCATACAAAAGTGGTTTCCTCTCAATCATCATGGATTTCAACCACACTACAGTACCCTGATAGCAGAGTACTGTACACTTTAACTAATTGTCAGTCTTTTAGCAATAGAGACAAATGACTTGAACCTGAACTGTCTTTCTTGATCTTAAACGTAATTTCAAAACTGTTAACTGGTTGTTAGTTGAAAATCTAGGCAACACTGGCTTGTCTCTACATAAATGGTGCTATGGTTCAGCAACACTTTGCACAGCAAAGCATTTGTTGCATTTTCCAATGGGGAATTTTTCTGATCTTGGCATAATCTTCAAAGATGTTCCTCAGGGCGCCATACTAGGTCCCTCATTTTCCTCTCTGTTCATCAATTTCTTTGCATATCACTTCTGTAACACAAACCAAATTTTCTAATCAGACAACATAGTTTTTACTTCAATAGAAAATAAAATAAAACAGGCTGACCCCGGCTGAACAAACTTCCAGTTTCCAAATTCCAGGTTCCACAAAAATAAATCTTTAATAGGACAACAAGAGTAAGCACTTTCACGATCCAACAACTGATCGCTTCTTCAGACTTATTAAAACATACATCAGAGCAGTGAGTTTAAAAATCAAATGCATCCAATCAGAGAACTAATGCTCTGTGACATCATACAGCATATTTAAAGACAAAATACAATGCATATATAATATAATATAATAACAATGTATATAGATAACATATCTTGTAAATATTTTTTAGTTAAAAATATCATTGCATTTTAAAAATGATGGAATAAAAATATTCAGTGTTTCAAAGGTCCGGATTTCAAAAATGGTTTTAGAGAGACCGCACTATTTAGCCCAGGGGTTTATCTGCTTGGAGGTGCAGGATCCATTTCTGTTCTGCCTCTTCCACTTTATTCTTAATGTCCCCTCCTCTGTTATTTCTACTAATTATTTCTATCACCATGAAGTTAAAAATGTGCTGTGAATGTTCTGCCTGTACATGTTTAGCCAAAGCACTAGTATCTTTCTTATTAGTTATGTCTCTCAAATGTTCAAGCACACGTTCTTTAAGGCATCTATCAGTTTTGCCTATATAGAATGCAGAGCATCTGGTACAGAAACTAAAGTAAACTAGGTGATGTGTTTTACAATCAGCATAAAAATTAACCTCAATGGTAAAGGCTAGAGTGGGATGTTTATAGACAGATTTATTGTATAAATAATTAGAGGCCATACAGTTTCTACAGGGAAAGGTCCCTATTCTTTGTGATAACATTGGTTGTTTTGAGACTCTTGATTTATAGCAGAGCTGTTTTTTTAAGGATTTCTTATTTATGAATGAAAATGTAGGTTTATGTTCTAAGACGTTATGTAACTCTGGTACTGAATGCAAAATATTCCAATTCTTTTCAATAATGCCACAAAATCTCCTGATATCACTTGAATAAGTTAATGGGAATCTAACTTTTATTTTATTACCGTCTTGTGTATTATTTTCTTTTACAACTGTTTCTGAGAAGTAGGGTTTACATCTGTTAGCTCGTTTTTCGTTCATATTCTTAATGCTACTATTGATGTCTCTGTTACTGTAGCCTCTGTCTTTAAACTCCTTCTTTAAAGCTGTAACTACATCATTTAAACCTTCATTAGTGTTGTGTAATCGACTAGCTCTCATGAACTGTCCTTTTATGACATTCTTACGTACATGTGCAGGATGCATACTCGCCTTGTGTAAAACGCTGTTTTTGTGTGTAGGTTTCATGGGAATATTTATATGTGGATCTAAGGAATTCTGTGGTACTATGTAAGTAATCTACCACGCATTGCAATTCTTCAATGGTACCCCCCCCACAACAAAAAAAAATCATCTACAAACCGTGTATACCATAAAATTTTGTTTGCATACATATTTCTATTTAATACAAATTGATTTTCCCATGCTACTAATACTAAACTGGCATAGCTGTTTGCGCACGCTGTGCCCATTGCTACGCCAGCTTTCTGTAGATAGAATTTCTCACTGAATGTGAAAACATTATTATCCAATATAATGTCCAGAAATTCACAAATCAAATTAATTTTAGTGCTATTATATATCTGTTTTTTATTCAATATGTCACATATCCTTTCAATGCCCCAATGGTTTGGTATTACTGTACATAAGGAAGTGATATCCATAGTCACAAAAATATATTCTACATCCAAGGTTGATACTCTACTGTATAATAATCTCAAAAATGTTTTGGTGTCCTTGAGTACAGTGTCACACAAAGCTAATATCGGATGTAGGCATTTTTCAACATGAATAGATGCAGCTTCTGTGACCCATCCTTTACTTGAGACTATAGGTCTCATGGGGGGATGACTTATATGCTTATGTACCTTTGGTAGTCCGTAGATAATAGGTACGGTGGGGTACTCTAATTGAAAGTATTCAAAAAGTTCTTCAGAGATTTGTTTGGTAACTAGAAGGTCAAAAATAAAGACAGGCACTCTGTCAATAATACCTTTTACTTGTCTTTCATTTATAGACAAATAGGTCTCTGCATCATTCAACAGCTCCATCATTTTCTGAATATAAAACACTTTATCCATTACCACTATGCTGCCTCCTTTGTCCGCTGGCCTTATTTCAATGCTTTGGGACACCTTTAATTGTATTAGTGCTTCAGTTTCTGGTTTAGTTAAATTATAACATGCAGGTAAACTATCTTGGGCATACATAGATCTAATCTCATTTTCATAGACATTGGTAAAGGTTTTTATAACCGGATGTGGTTTAGGTACATATACACTAGGCTGTTTAAACATATTCAATTGAACAGATCCAGTGTCCTTAAATATTGTTTTAAGAGTTAAAGTACGAGAAAACATTTTCAATTCTTTCAATATGTCTGTCAATAGTGTTTTCTGTGCTCGAATAAAACGTAAGCCCTTATTAAAAAGGGATACCTGTGCTGCAGTTAATTGAAGACTTGATAAATTGATTACCAAGTCTTGGGATTCTTGCTCCGTGTAGTCATTGTGTTGAAATGTATTCCTCATTCCTTCTATTGTCATACCCTGCCTTTCTGATTCCTGCTGTTTGAAGTCTCCCTTATCAGTAGTGCTTTTTTCAGCACAAAGGGAAGAATAGAAGTTTGTGTTGTGTCTTTTGATTCTAAAAAAGTCTGTGAAGTTGAAACGGCTTAATTATTCCTATTACCATCTCCTACAGTCATGTTTGTTTGAGCCAGTGATAAAACTTCATTCATACTGGCGCCATTTTCAGAAGTAGGAGGTTCTACATACTCTTGCCTGATGCTGATGTCAGTAGTATTTCCAAAGTATCTAGTTAAAGAAACAGCATCACTTTGATCGGATGTATTAGGGGCATTAGATGAAGTAGTACTTTTCTCTAAATTCTCAGTGTTAGGAAATATTCTCCTGGGCCATGAGAAGACTTCTTTACATTGAAAGTCATTAAGATCACATTGTAATTTCTTCATTTGTGTATTCTGTAGTCTTTTATCATAGCCCTGTATATTGTCAGCTAGATCATCCAGTCTATTTCCTAAAATCTCATTAGAGAAGTTATTGACCAGTTGACCCTGTAGTCTTTCTATTTCATAGGTTCATAGATTTATAGGTTCATACTAGGCTATCTGCCCTAGGGCATTTATAAGCCTAGCCAGAGTGTGTATGGCTTTTGCCACCCATTTTAAATTAATTTTGCTATGCCCTTTTTCGAGGTTAGTATACTGTGCCTCTGTCTAACAGTGACACAGAAGTGATACCCGGGGTAAACCTATGATCTCCCATCCACTCAAGATTCCTCTTGAAGAGAGTCAATGAGGGACTCTGCCTAACCTGGACTGGGATTTTATTCCAGAGTGAAGGGAGCCTCTGGGTTATGAATCTGTCCCTCCAGCATGTCCTATTTATTTCAGTGCTGAGGTTTAAGTCCCTCGAGCATGTAGCTCGATGGGATTTGGATTTTCTGAGGTGCAGCATGTCCATTAATTCTGGGTTGGACATGGCTTTATACATCAGGCACAGATCGCCTCTGAGCAGGCGGTATGCCACTGAGTAGAGCTGGAGTTTCTTTAACCGGGCAGCATACGGCATCTGTTTGAGCACCTTGATCCTCTTGGTGAGGTACTTTTGGGGTCTTTCCAGTTGCTGCAGGTGTCTGGTAAGGTACATCCCAAAAGGGGCATTGTACTCAATTATGGACCTGATGAGGGATGAGTAAAGAGGCACGATGACCTCCCCTGATCTAGATGTGAATCCCTTCATGATTAGGTGGGCTATATAAAATGTTTTTCTAACCACTTTGGCCACGTGGTTGTCAAATGAGAGATTGCTATCAACTTGGGTCCCCAGGTCCCTAATTACTTCTTCTGTACTTAATGGATTACCACCTATGTGGTAATTTGTGGGCACTTTGTTTTTGCCAAAGGGGATGACTATACACTTTTTGGCATTTAGCTTGAGGCCATGGCTCTGGCACCAGTTGTCTGTTTCTATGAGGCCCTTTTGGAGGATGCTTGTGTCAGCTGTAGAGGCTATTATGGCACTCAGTTTGCAGTCATCTGCGAACTTGGTCAGCCACAGTCCTTCCATGTTGGCCTGTACCTCTGAGAAATATATACCGAACAAGAGAGGTCCCAAGACTGAGCCTTGTGGGATGCCACTTGTAACTGGTTTGGAGTCTGACATGGCTCCAGCTATTCTAACCATGTGGGTTCTGTCCTTGAGCCAGTTTGCAACCCATCTAGTGACATAGGGGTTTATATTTAAGCTGGTGAGCTTATCTATAATGCCCAAGTGGGGTATTGTATCGAAGGCTTTTGCGAGGTCCAGGTAGGCTGTGTGGACCACCTTCCCCTTGTCAATGGACTTGGTGACTGTTCAAAGAAATCAACTAGGTTTAAGAGGCAGGATCTGCCCTTAACAAAGCCAAACTGGGTAGGATCCAGTGTCTGTAGGTCCCCAATATCTTTATTTATAAGGTCAATGATGATCCTTTCCATAGCTTTGCGGACCAAGCTAGTGAGACTTATGGGGTGATAGTTTCCAGGATCCGTTGAGGCACCACCTTTGTGGAGAGGGACCACTGTTGCTGTACGCCACTCTTTGGGTACATATCCTGTAGTAAGGCTGAGATTGAACAGTAGTTTTAGGTTTGGGTTTAGCTCTTCTTGGAGTTCATGTAGGACGCAGCCCAGGACACCGTCTGGTCCCATTGATGCTGTGTTTCTTGCTTTGGAGAGGGCAGCTCTTACCTGAGCATCTGAGATGTCAGGGGGGCAGCACTCTGCTGGGATAGATATTAGCCCTTTTGGTGGGGAGGGGGGGGAGTTTGCGCTGAACCTTTCAGCTAGGATGTTGGCAATGTCTGTGGGTTTGGTGTATTTTTTGTCATTTTGGACTAATTCTGAGCATATCTGGGAATTCCCACCCAGGTTCCTAACATTACTAAAGAAAGCCTTGTGATTATCCTTAGTGTCCTGTGCAATTTTTCTCTCGAAGCTGGCCTTATACGATTTTATGAGTGCCCGTAGTGTTTTGCTAATACTGATCAGAGATGCCTTCCCTTTTTGGGATTTTGCTCTGTCATGTAGTAGCTTCCTCCTTCTATTGTATAGTTTGTTTATGGCTGGGGTCCACCAGACAGGACGTCTGCCTTTGGGGGATTGGGTCTTGGTGTTATTTGGGATTGCATGATCCATGCATTCCTGAAGGTGTTCATAGAATGCGTTTATAAAGGATGTTGTGGTCTGGGTCGTATTATCCACAGGCCCGGGGGCTTTGAAGGATTCCACCTCGGTTTTGAGGAGTGTGAAATTTGCTTTAGAGAAGTTTTTCACTGTGGTTTTCTGGGCATGGGGTGGGGTTGGGATGTGAATATCCAGTGAGATTAGTTTAGGGTCTGATCTTACCAGTGAGGGATACACTTCTGGTCTGGAGCATAGAGTCCCCATGTTGGTGATGATCAGGTCCAGTATGTTTTCCCCTCTTGTGGGAGTGGTAACAAGTTGTTCCATAGCATTTGAGTTTATAAAGTCTAGGAACCTTTGGGCTAGGGTGTTGGAGCTAGAGTAATGCTCCCAGTCTATGGTTGGGTAGTTGAAGTCACCCAATATAATTGTGTTTAGAGAGATCTTCATATTTTCCAGTGTTCTCAGGAAGGCCTAGTTGGGTTCCAGGGTTTGGGAGGGTGGTCTGTAGAAGGCTATAAACTGGAAGGCAGTTTTACCCACTGTTAGTTGCACATGGATAGTCTCTGATGCTTCGTGCTGTGCCACCAACCTGGAGGTGTGTGTATCTTTGACGAATATTGATACTCCCCCTCCTTTTGTGGTTCGGTCCAAGTTTTGGGGCCGAAAAGCATGGTATGAGGTATAACCTGGTAGTGCTGGGGTGCTCTCGAGAGCCTTGAACCAGGTTTCTGTTACTGCACAGATATCGATGTTCTCCATGCTAAGGAGAGTTTCGAGTGCATGCATCTTGAGGTTTAGACTTCTGGCGTTGAGTAGCATTACTCTTAGTTTCTTGTCCCTTGTGATACCTATGGAGGTGGGTTTGTCTTTTGAGCCTTGCCTAAAAAAGGCACTATGGGGGTAGCAAGAGCCTTTGCCAATATCTGAAAGCCCAGGGGTGACAGGTGCAAGCCGTCCCTAGCGAAGCATCGTGGCTTGTCGAGCATGTCATCCCAGGCTGACAGGCATTGGATCCCCTTTGAATGACACCAATACTTAAGCCAATTGCCAAATCTTTCTAATGTGGTTTAAAGTATTCAATTAATAGATGCATGTAATCATAGCTCAGCTGTAGGTTCAAATTCTGCCATTTTTTTAATAGATCTTGGTATGTTTCTCCATACGTAGGCATATTTAGTACCCTAAGACCCCTAGGTACTATTTTATACTTCACCGATGCCTCCAAATGAAATCTCTGCCACTGTAGTCTCTTGAAGCTATACATTTTGTTCTCTAGGTCTCTGTATAGCTCTGTAAATTTCTTATGGGTGTCATAGTCAATTTGTTCTTTATCATTCATTGGAAAAACAGGATTTTGCATCAAAGGGTTAGTCTCCATACATAGAAGTCCAGTAAGTCATTCATATTGATTCCTTCTAAGTCCCATGGTATAACTACCTTCAGCCATGTTCCAGTCAAAAACCACTTAGAAAAAGTGAAGAGAAAAAGGTCCAAAGACTGGATAAACGCCCGGTTTACACCTCAGAGCAACAATAGAAAAATAGGGCTAAATAGTGCGGTCTCTCTAAAACCATTTTTGAAATCCAGACCTTTGAAACACTGAATATTTTTATTCCATCATTTTTAAAATGCAATGATATTTTTAACTAAAAAATATTTACAAGATATGTTATCTATATACATTGTTATTATATTAAATTATATATGCATTGTCTTTTGTCTTTAAATATGCTGTATGATATCACAGAGCATTAGTTCTCTGATTGGATGCATTTGGTTTTTAAATTCACTGCTCTGATGTATGTTTTAATGAGTCTGAAGAAGCGATCAGTTGTTGGATCGCGAAAGTGCTTACTCTTCTTGTCCTATTAAAGTTTTATTTTTGTGGAACCTGGAATTTGGAAACTGGAAGTTTGTTCAGCCGTGGTCAGCCTGTTTTATTTTATTTTCTATTGTTGCTCTGAGGTGTAAACCAGGTGTTTATCCAGTCTTTGGACCTTTTTCTCTTCATAGTTTTTACTTCAGCCTGCAAATCAATCAGTTCCACAGACAAACAGCTACTGAATGGCTTTGTGCAGATATGGAACTGGCTAACAGTAAACTTAAGAGTTCACACCAAAAAACTTCAGTGACATAGTTTAGTACTGCACAGAGTTTATATTTATCTAAAGAACCTGGTATCACTGACCCACTTACAATTAGTCTCCAATACACAACACTGCACAAAAGAAATGCTTACTCTTGACTGAGATGTATCCTTTACCTATCATACTGAGCAACAATTTGCCAAAGTCACATCGCAGCTATAAGTGTCACTTAAGATCTCACACCTGCTAAATACAAAAACTTGGAGTTGCATCTCTAAAGTATCTTTAACCCTGTGCTTGAATATGGCCAACCCTTAATATCACTTCACTCCCAGCAAAAATATTTCTGTATTGCAAATTACAGAAAATAAAATACTGTGCTTTCTTCATTCACCAAATAAGAGGGAACATCTCTCTGAAATATCAAATATTCTAACTGGCTCCCTGTTGAAGCCAGACTAGAAATTCAGTACATTCAAACTACTCAGTGTAAACTGATGTCCTCTGTTAAAGCAATATCTCTGTTAGACTACGCCATAATGAGTTCTGAAACCATATGGCCCCCAGATTGCAGTGGCCATCATATACTGTGTCAACTAGAAAAAAAGGTGTTCTTCCTGGCTCTCCCTGCACTACAGAAATCCAAGATGCAAGAGACGTCATGCTGTTTCAGAAGTTAAAAGGGCAGCTAATCCAACAGTATAAATGTAAATGTTTTGACAGTGCTGGACAGTGTCTGGACTTACAACCTGCCTCGTTGCTTAAATTTTAACTCTTAGTACCATTCTGCATGGAACGCGAACCTATACAGTCACAATTCTTCATTTGTCTGTTTATCTATGCATTTTATTTTTCCTATACATAATTTGACCATTATGTAAATATTTATTTATTATTTATTTATTTTATTTTACATCTGTTGACCGGGCTAGTCCAGCTGGATACATGTCCATTTTCAGCAGAGGCCCGGGAGAAAAGCTCCTCGAAAGTAAAGTACAATATTATATATAAAAACAAAACAAAATTTCACAGGTGCAAGTACAATACAAAATTAAGCTATTTGATACATGAAAGATCATACAGATGTGAGTAGAGTAGAATATAAGGAAATATGTTCACTTCAAAACACATTTGATTGCAGAATCTTATGATAAGTATCTTTTGTTAACATAGTAGGTAGTATGAAAGACATTTTTGGATATAGATAGAGAAATCAATTTTAAGGCCTGTTATATTTATGGTTTTCATTAGGCAGTTAGTATATACAGTAATAAGACGAGTATCTTTGTGAAAAAAAATGACATGATTATAAATATCAATAAATATCTCTATCTGAATCTAATTTTCTAAATCTTTTCTGATAGATTTGTCTCAGCATGTATGCTGATTTTGATGTAATATCTGATAAACTGATTTCCATACTGTACATACTTTTATAAGTATTACTGCAATTTAAGTCTCCCCTTAGTATGTTCCTCAATGAACATTTTATTAGTATATTTTTGAGTGGTCATCTTTATGTTTTTGTTATTTCATTCATGTTTCTAGAACTATGTTGTTACCCCCTTTGGGGTGGAGTTATGCCTGAAAATGGTCATTGGACCAGCCAACCCACACTGTTAACCAACTAAATAAACAAAAAAATGTGTATGTAGGTTGTGGTAACCATTCAGATAATTCACAAACAACAGTTACTAAATAAAAACATCATTAACAGAAATAGCATATTGTTTATAACTGTATGAAAATAAGGAAAAATGATTGTAACGTTGTGTTAAGAATGTTTCATGGTAGAATAAACACTATAGTAACCCAAAATTTTATTAAAAGCATAATAGTTTTGTTCTGACAACTTAGATGCTTGGGTTTCTGTAAAAGGAAAATCATTTTAATTTTCAAGATGCTCATAGCACTCTACAGTTGTGGTGAGTGAACATTATTCTTCATTGCAAAACAAAACGTCAAAATCCCAGACAAGACACACCACAGACCAATACAGTGGAAGGAAACACATAGGACACAGTAGAGTAGCAATAAAATAACATTTTTACTCAATCATTTAGCACTTTCATCCTCAGTAGTATGGACTTCATCAGAATACAGATTACATAAGTTTAGTTTTGCTTAAAAGTTAAACAACAGGCTAATACACTCAAGTGTACTAGCTTTTGATAGCATTTAGTCGAAAAACACATACTGTTATTCCTCAGAGGAGTGGTGTAAAGCAGTCAGTAACTGCTGATCCCTTGGCTTTTTTTTGTTTTTCCTGTTTTCCAGCCGCCCCCTGCTTTGGTCATGTTTCTTTTCTTAGCTTCATATGCTGATTTAGCGTCCTGGTGAACCTGGGATTGAACAATGCTGCTGCAATGCCACACCTCATACACAGACAGCCTCTCCTCCTCCCACAAAACACAAATACATCCACCAAAGCACCCAAACAAACCACACCTCACAACACACACAGCACCACACATAGACTCACAGTCAGAGTGTCAAACATCACAGCCCTTAAGGCCAAACACACAATGCAGACACACTACAGTCATTGTGACTCCATAGTCAGACACACTGGCGTCCGCTCACCAGACTGAGTAAGGAGAAGGTGGCTCAAATACCACCCTAGAACAAAAAAAAAAAAAAAACAAAAAAGTAAAAAACTAAGGTAATGCCTGCAGAAAGTCAAAATCTCAACCACCACTTGCCGAGGCCCTTCTCATGGAGAAAACATCGATGTCTGTGCTGTGACAGAAACCTGGTTCAAGGCTCAGTTACACCACACCTAAAAACCCAAGAGCCCTCATAAACCTGAATCAAAAAAGGGGGATAAATGGATCACCAAACACCATCATATAGGTGACTTACAATTACCCCTAATATAGACTGGGAACACTACTCACAAATATGCCTAGCCCAAAAAAGTTCCTGGAATTCATAAACAAAAATGCCATGGAACAACTAGTCACCATCCCCAAGAGGACACATCAATCTCACACAACTCACTGGCACACCCAGGCACACCAGAAGTACACCTGGAACTGTGGATCAGATCCCACACTAATCACCTGAAAGGAAAAAATCCACCCCAAAAGAAAAGAACTCAAACGAATAACTTCTCAAAAGAAAGACTCACACTTCTTAAACCTGGTGCCCAGCTGGGAAAGCAGTACTCAAGCAAGACAGCACTCTTACAGCAAAAATGCCTTACTACTGCCTGGCTGCTGGGACCTGCATAATGCAACAAAAAACAGACTCTTTGTACTCAAGGCAAAGCGTCAGTCTGGTGGACCCCAGCCATAAACAAACTCAAACAAACTCTACAACAAAAAAAGGAGACACTACAAAAATCCTTAAATAAAAAGAACTAAGACAACACTTGATCAAACTAAGAGCCCTAATTAAAATCAATCATCATCCAAAAAGAGAAAAGAAAAAAAAAATAAAAAAAGAAAAACAATCATCATAAGGCCTCTAGCTATATTAGAAAACCTGAGAGGAAACTCCCAGATATGCTCAGACTAGTTCAAAATGATGTGAAGATTACTGATCCTACAGACATTGCCAACATACTGGCTGACAGGTTCAGTGCAGATATCTAACCCAATCTCCAGCCCCAAAGCCAGCTGCCTGCCGCTAGAACTGCTCTCTCCAAACAAAAAACACATCCATGGGACCTGATGGTCTCCTGTGTCTGCTGTAGAACGAACTCAATGAAATTAAACCCACAGCTAGGACAGCTGTTTAAATAAAGTTGGAGAGGATCGCAATGGACCTCATAAATAAAGACATTAGGGATTTGCGGCCCTTTGGATCAAAGGTTTGGCTTTGTCAAAGCTTTGTCATGCCTTTTAAGCTCAGTTGACTTTGCCATTGAGTCACCAAAGCCATTGAAAGGAAGACAGTCCATACATACTACCTCCCGATGGGGCTACCCACTCGACAATACCCCTTTAAACTATCAGCAAAACTCATCACCCAATGTTCTTAATACATCTACACAATGGCTGAGTGACAGAACCCTGGTATTAGAACCCACAAGTCCCAGTTGCTAACTGCCATAATCATATCCAAGGAAAAGCTGTCTGAAGTGTGGCCCAGAGACTACAGTTTAGAGCCCTGGAAAACAAGCATCTACTTTTCCAACAAGCAGTACAAGCAGAATGAGTAGGAGGTTTGCTGACAAACTTAGGACTGGCGCCATAGAAGCATATCATAACAATATCCTTCAGAAGGGTCTCACAGAAACAGATAACTGGTGCCAGAGCCACGCCACCCCCTAAAGTTAAAAAAAATGCATAGTCATACCCTTCCCTTGAAACAAGGTTACTAGCTACCAGCAAAAATAGGTGGCACTGACACAGACAGAGAAGAAGTGGGGACCTGGGGACCCAGGTTGATAGTAGTCTGTCATTCGACACCCACCCAGCTAGCTAAAGTAACCTTCTACATTGCCCACCTTATCATGAAGGGATTCTCATCTAGATCAAAGGGAGGTCATAGTCTCCTTTACTCATCACTCATCATCAGACCAATTGTTGAGTACAATGCCCCAATACTGATATCTGACCCACGCACCGACACCAAGCTGGAGCTGCCAATGTTCCTCACAAGAAAAAGAAAAAGAAAATCAAATCCCTGCTCTGCTGCGACCAAAAAGAACTCTCCAGCAATTAGCTTAAAACTACGCTTCTCAGGTGACCCTTTGCCCGCATACAAGGCCATATCAAACCCAGATTTGATGAATATGCTTCACCTCAAAAATCTAGATCCATCAGAGCCATACCTCAGTGTCACTGCCGACAGAGGCACAGCAAAATAACGGGTATAGTTCCCTTGCATTTGGTTTAAACACACTGCAAACCCCTCCCATTTTCAATCAATTAACAAAAATAATTAAAAAAAACACATGCATCAAAAATGCATCTTGTGCTGAAAAATGTTTGTGAATTACAGCTTAAAAAACTTCACTGAAATAACAAATATACAAGATTACTAATGAACGATATTTTAAAAAATAAATATAAATAAATAAGCAAACTTACTAATGGCAAACTATCAGTTAAAATAAATAGTTTAATACAATGATATGGTTTAAAAACACAAACACTCATGTTGCTGTATAATATACAAACTTTATATGCATATAACAAAATCATGCAGCTATAGTGATTACAGAAAAAAGCAACTTTTAATTTTAATATGCTGCTGATAGAGTCTGTTTCATTGAGACTAGGACTTGTAGTCACATTTGTTTTAGCTGCCATTTAAGTTCTTGAAATTCTTAAGTCTTCCTTTGGATCCCTCTTTGTCCTATGTCTACATGATCTATCACCGTAAACTTGAACGAGTGGGTGTGATTGTCCTTGAGATGCTTATACAAAGCATTACATTCATCTTTCCTTTTGATCCCATATAAATGCTGGTAAATTCATATTCTAAGGCTCTTAACAGTTTTCCTATGTATAATGCATTACAAGTCTGGCATAGGGCTATTCATGAGTTTTGTAGGGTTGCCACCTTTCGTTGTGGCTAAAACAGGATGTAGGCCACACCTCTTGCACTTCCCATAACCTCACCCATCCCCCACCTACTGTCCACCCATACTGTGATGTCATCATCATGTCAGAGGAGTGGTAGCGTCCTCTTTTTCCATTCACAATGCCTTTTATCTGCAGATTTATTATACTTTTTGTAAAAAAAAAAAAAAAAAAAAATTGTAAATCTGCAGATTTAACAAGCTCCGGTAATCTGTTTCTTTTTTTGATACAGAATACCAGAGTTTGTACAGTGCTTTCTGGACTACCAGACAATTGGTTTGATTTCTGGATAGTCTGGAAAAAAAACAGTTGGCAACATTAGTGTTTTGGTTCATTGCAAAAACAATACTCAAGATGATTCTGATGTTACATGAGATGCATGCCCAATCAAAAGACAGAAAGCTACCGAGTCCATACAAACCTGCAAATAGCTCACACAGCTAATGATAACTCAATGACTTATTGCTTTCATTTTTGTGCCACATTTACACAAGAAATTAACATCTAAAAAACAGGTTACACAAAAATGACAACTTCCTATAACACCGCAAAGTTCACAACCCCTGTGATGTAATGCAATGCAAATCACATGCATCTAATGACAATCCCAAGTCATTGACAGTGGATAATGGGATATAAAGATGAGTTCATTCAAATAACAATGTAAAAGGATAATGGTGTTCTATTTGTTTTCTCTTCCACAGAATATATACTTAATCTTTCCAATTAATCTGTGTTTGTACACTAACACTGGAGTATCCCAAAACTACGTACCCACTAAAACAGTGCTGAGACGTTTACAGGAGAAAAATGTCACTGCAGTTTACACATGAAGACTCACACTAACTACTGCAGACTGATTTCTACTCATTCAGGTGAGCATTTTATAACTACTGGGCAAACCATTTAATCATGAGAAATATACAGCAGAATTCCACAGTGAGTTTGTTAATTAGTTATTGTAAATAGCGTTTTCAGTAAATCATATGCATTCAGTTATAAGAAACACATAGTCCCTGGTCATTGTATATTAAATGAGAAACAATGCTTTACCAAGGACTGTGATGAATGCATGCTGCTAAGACAAATACAGTGAGGTTGTAAACCATGACAGGATGTAACCTGGGAACAAAGCAATAATAGCATCATTCTTGATGGCAGTGTCAGAAATACCATCCCCACAAGTCCAAGTCCAGCTAATGGCAATGAAGCACAGTGGAGTAATTATGATTCCAGACCACAAGTGAACCATACGTGCTAACAGATCAAAGTTATCTTGAACTCTGGAATTCCATCTTTCCAGGAAAGGTATGGATATTTCATATTAGGGCTGTATTATAGTTGGCAAGATCTATTCTTAGTCATGATGTGTGCCAATACATATTCTGTAGTACTGACCTGATTTGCCCTTCTTGGGAAGAGGGGTACAGGTGGAGCATGAGGCTAGGCACTGGCCAGCCATAAATAATCTTGTGACTCACTCATATTTGTTATTTTCCTATGAGCTATGATTATTAGAAACATATCTCTCTTGTTCTTTTTTCCCATTCTCTATATCTGCAATCATATCACCTGCAAATAGGGCAGTCTTCTGTCTTTATCTTTAAGGTCAGAATGTAAGACCTGGAAATCAGGATGGGTCTACAAATATTTTGTATATAGTTTCCAGAGTATATTAGCTTCCTATCCAGTGAAATTGCACAAGAAATGACAGCAGCTGTTGGGATGTATTTGAGAAGATGGTGCATACCAAATTAGCAAACAATCACATTATCTACAGAATACAGGACAAGGTACACATTTTTAGTATCTAGAACTTTATAAAACCATATTAACTACATTTCTTGTCTCTTCCATTACAGCTCACTGGAGAAATATATTACTGCAAGTTTGTTGTCCAAAAGTCCATAAGTAGTGACACCAAACTTTTAAAGTCACCTAAAAACACAACTTCACACAGATTATTTACCTTCAAGTTTATATAAAGCAAAATGGTGAGATGGAAATGATGAAAGTTTACATTCACAAATGTGCAGATTGTCATACGTTTTTACCACAAAAGAAGTCATCAGTTAGCCAGTGTGGTGAACTTTGCCCTTTTTTCCACTGTAGTATGATCTCAAAGTTGATATGTTTTGTTGGGGGTCGGTTTTATTTGCTTTAGTTTGTTTTTTTATGTTTTTTTGGCTGATTGTTTACTTACCAGGGGAAAGTTTACGATGATCAGGACATTCGTGAATACAAACTTTCATTGTTTCCTTCTCACTATTTTGCAACTCAATGTTATGATAATTTGTTATTTTGACAAAGCTCAATATATATATATATATATATATATATATATATATATATATATATATATATAAAACAGCAAACACCAGTGGAATAAAACAGTGCCAAGACTTATAAAAAAACATTTATTCGCTCATAAAATTAAAAAGGTAAGCGGTTTCACATCTGCTTCATCAGACCTTCTACAGAAAATGAATGAACTAGCATGTTTATATATGCAAACATCAATCGAAGTGAGGCAAACAGGTTGAACCACTCACTTGAAGCATTATATTAAATCAAGCATGAATATAGCATATGCATAATAAAAAATATATTAAACTAAGAAAACAACCTATATAGGAAGTAAAATCACTCAAACATTCCTGAAAAATGTGTCAATACACTTTCAGTACTAATCCAACATGGATCTGTTTGAAGCAAATACTATAAAAAATAATATAAAATAATGCAACAATATACATATAATATATGAAAGAAATGCATATAAATAAAAAATGTATATAATGGCATTATACATATTTTAATAACACTCAGCAGTTATCACTTTCTAAGGCTTAATTGGACTTTTTCATTAAGACCACTGCCCTGATCTGCTCTTAACCTAATCACCCAATTTACCTCCTATGACCTCCCTTGTTTCAGTAAGGTTTCTAATATCACCAGCTCAGACACTGGGGTTTATACTGTCAATCACCATGAACTTAAAAGAGTGTCTCTCAAGGCAGTGGTCTTAATGAAAAAGTCCCGTTAAGACCCATTCTAAAGGGACGAAGCCTAAGAAAGTGTTAACTGCTAAGTGTTATTAAAATATATATAATGCCATTATACACATTTTTATTCATATTGATTTATTTTATATATTACATGTATATTGTTACATTTTTTTATATTATTTTTTATAGTATTTGGATCAGTACTGAAATTGTATTGACACATTTTTCAGGAATGTTTGAGTGAGTTTACTTCCTATATAGGTTGTTTTTTTAGTTTAATATATTTTTTATTATGCATATACTATATTCATGCTTGATTTAATATAATGCTTCAAGTGATTGGTCCAACCTGTTTGCCTCACTTTGATTGATGTTTGCATATATAAGCATGGTAGTTCATTCATTTTCTGCAGAAGGTCTGATGAAGCAGATGTGAAAGCACTTACCTTTTTAATTTTATGAGCAAATAAACTTTTTTTTTAATCTTGGCACTGTTTTCTTCCACTGGTGTTTGCTGTTAGACATTTTTGTTTTTATTTCCAGTGTTTTATTTATCTCAAAGAGTGTATTTCTCTTTTCATTTTTTATTCTCTCTCTCTCTCTCTCTCTCTATATATATATATATATATATATATATATATATATATATACATGTGTGTGTCTGCGTGTGAGTGTATGTATTTACTTGAAAGTAAATAATCTGTGATATATATCAAACATAAAAAAAAGTTCTTGACAAACAACACAATTCTCACACGTGGTGCATAATTACTTTACAGTAGAGACAGATCCCTGTACTCTTTGATACTTACATTTGTAAATCATACAATACATCAGATTATGTCTCAAACGGGTGGATTACATTTCTTACAAATATTTTATTGAATGCAATATTTACCATACCCCAAGATGAAACTACATTTATACCATCGATTCTCCTTAATCAAAGTCTTTCTATCACCAAGCCTAAGATTTATTCCTTTCTGTTTTCTCCCTGATATTCTGTACTTTCCTGAAAATCATGGAACATCTGTTACCTCTGCGACTTATTGTTATAATTCCTCCCTCTACTAATCTACACCAGGTATCCCAGTCTGTATGATTCTCCATGTGGTTTAATTTTTCTCATCTCCTCAACTTTGCATTATTTCTTTAATCTTGGATTTTACTTCTTATATATGTCTTTTAACTCCTCACCCATTTTTTATAATAGCTTTCTTAGTCACAGTCATTGGTAGGGTCACTAAATGTTTTGAATCTTTCTTCAATTTATGGTTCCAATTCCAGTTAAGCAATAGTGATGCCCTGACTTCATTTTTTTCTCTGTCCCCTAGTTTTTGAACTAAAGAAATCAAGTCCTCCCTGGACTCCAAAAGTGTGTTGCAATCCCAAAGTTATTCCAGATGCCTCACTTTTCTCCTGCATCTCCAACATATTGGATCAGAGTTGGCATTCAGTTTACTGAGGTGGGATGGAGTATAAAAATATTTGTGTAAGCACTTCCATCCAAATATGCAGAATTTTCTAGCTTTAGTTGCTAATCTAGATGCCTAATCCATGTCTTCCGATTGCTTCTCAGATATATTCAAACCCAACTGCCTATTCAGTGTCTTTCCCTGTGGTATCACGCTGCTCAGTAATGCTTTGTATGTTGTGTGGCTTGACGCTTTTTCAGATCTAGCTTCTATTAATAGCTCTATTATATCCATTTTTTTCTCCTTTCCTGCCCTTTCCTCCCTTAATAATTCTGTGGGGGCAGAGTTGCAGTGATGGTTAAGGTCCTTATCTTACAGGTACAAGGTACAGGGTTTGCTTCTGGCCTTTGCTTGTTGGCTTGGCTTACAGTAGTCTGGTGACTGATAACCTACTATTTACCTATAAACCTGTAATTATTGCTGAAGTTGATTCCTCAGCCCTTGTACCAACACCCTCTGTCCTTGTTAGAGAATAAAATGACCTTCTAATTCGTCCCATGTCAGAATTCTTTTTTGATTTACTAATTGGTCCCAGGACCTAGTCTCCTTTCTTCTACATCTCCACTCACTTGAGAATTCACCCCTCTCCTTCTTCCCTGCAGTAATGCATTCATATACATTTGGCAGCAACTTCTATCTATCCTGCATTTTCTGCATCCTTACAATCTTCTTAAGTTTTTTAAATATTGGGACTCCAATTCTTTGTGTCTATCCCTCCATATAGCATGCCTCTATAATTGTATCATCCCTGGTCCCTCTTCCTTCTACCATGTGCAACTACCATCTTCTACTGATATCGATCATTCACATTCTGCTGAAGATAATCCAATCTTATCCACGTTGCTTCAAAATACTTCTCTAGATTTAACCTCTTTCATCCTTCCATAGCTCTCTTCCCTTCCCAAATAAAGCCTTTAGCTCTTTCCTAATCCTCCCCCATATCAGTTTATACAGCACACTGAATTATGCCTGTCTTACATAGTACTAAAGATACAAAAAATTTTTATCCCCTGCATCTTAGTATCCAAAACCATATACATCATCCTACAGAGATTTAATTTCTTTTCCATTGTAACGTATATTTCATCCCACATACTTTGGCATGCACTTTCTGTCTCTAGTTCCAACAAAACCCCAAGTATTCCAGCTTTTGCTGCCTCCACAGGGAGGGGTAGTCCTGCACTTGAGCAAATGTTGGCACATAATTCTGCACTATAATCTGTATCTTATTGGCATTTGGTTTGTATCCTGCCATCTTACCAAGCAGAGCTTTATTCTAAACAGCTCTGGTATATCCCACACCGGATCTGTTATGTAAATAATTATGCCATCTGCAAATAGGCATGCTTCTGGGGACTCCTATACCAATTACAGCCCCTTATTTTAGAACACCTGATTGCTTGTGAAAAAGGGTTCAATATCGATGGCAAACAGGAATGTGGCAGTAAAGGCCCCTGCTATATTCCTCTGCTTAAATCCAGATTTTCAAATACTTTGCCTGAATCTTTATCTGAGCCTTAGTCCCCTCACATATATTTTGAATCATTTTTCCCACTGCCTAGGGATCCTACTTTCTTCAATAGCTTAAACATAAAATCCAAAATGACCTGGTCATAGGCTTTTTCTGCACCCAAAGCCACAAACTTAACAGACTGTTTGTTCACTATGGCATGTCTTCGAATCATTAAGGTCCTGTTAACATTATCAAAAATCTGCCATCCTTCCACAACCCACATTTATGTACATGTATTGTTCTTGGCAGCATCTCTGACAATCTTTCAGCAATAATGTTCATAAATATCTTATAATCATCTGTTGCATTCAGCTGCTGTAGCTACCCTCATGGATATGTACCAAGCATAGACTATAGCAGCTTTACTTAACCTATCAACACCTGGGTCATGGAACTTATAAACAAAGACATTGGCAACCTCCAGACAATGGGACCCCACCCAGTTTGGGTTTGTGAAGGGCCGATCTTGTCTCCTGAATCTGATTGACTTCTTAGAATCGGTCTCCAGAGCTGTGGACAAGGGTAAGGAGGTCCACACAGCCTATCTGGACCTTGCCAAGGCCTTCGACACCATCCCCCACTCTGGAATCATAGATAAACTTACTAAGCTGGGCATAAATCCCTACGTCACTCGATGGGTTGTCAACTGGCTTACTGACAGAACCCAGACTGTAAAAGTAGCCGAATCCAAATCCAGCTCCAGACAAGTGACAAGTGGAGTACCTCAGGGTTCAGTCCTGGGATCACTCTTGTTTGGCATCTACTTCTCTGAAGTACAGGCCAACACTAAGGGACTCTGGCTAACAAAGTTTGCAGATGACTGCAAACTGGGAGCCATTATTGAATCCCCAAATGATGTGGATATTCTACAAAAGGGCCTTACAGAAACAGATGTCTGGTGCCAGAGCCATGGGCTCAAGCTTAATGCCAAGAAATGTATAGTCATCTCCTTTGGAAAAAAACATGTACCCATGAACTACCACATAGGTGGCAGGACACTAAAACATTGAAAGTGTGATGAGAGACTTAGGGACACAAGTGGACAGTGGTCTCACTTTCGATAACCACATTGCCACAACAGTCAGGAAATCCTTCTACGTGGCACACCTCTTCACTAAGGGCTTTTCATCCAGAAAAAAGGAGGTCATTGTCCCACTGTACTCATCCCTCATTAGACCCATTATAGAGTATAATGCCCCATTTGGTATGTACCTCACAAGACATCTGCAACAGCTGGAAAGGCCACAGAAATACCTCACTAAAAGAATCACAGGCCTAAAGCAGATGCCATATGCTGACCGTCTAAAAAAACTCCAGCTATACTCTGTGGCATATCGTCAACTCAGAGGCGATCTCTGCTTAACATACAAGGCCATGTCAAACCCAGAGCTGTTGGACATGCTCCACTTAAAGAAATCCCAATCCCTCAGAGCCACATGCTCCAGGGATCTAAACCTTATCATCACAATGAACAAAACATGCTGGAGGGATAGGTTCCTGACCCAGAGACTCCCATACTCTGGAACAGACTGCCCATACATGTCAAGCAGAGCACCTCATTGGCCCTCTTCAAAAGGAACCTTGATGATTGGATGGGAGATAGCAAATTCAGCCCGGGGATCATGTCAGTTGCCCTGCTAGACAGGGGCCCATAGAAGTAAATATTGTGGGAAAAAAATTCCAGGGAATTGTTATGGCTAGGCTTGCATAGGCCTTAGGGCCAATAGCCTAGTACCGACCTATGAACCTATGATCCTATAAGATCATTATGGAATTAATAAATAAGGCACATGTAACCTACAAACTCTTGACCCAAGTTAATCCTTTTTTATCAAAGGATAGATCCTGCCTGCTTACCTTGGTCAACATCTTTGAAAAGAATATTGAAGAAATGGATGAGTGAAAATCAGTACATATTGCATATCTAGACCTCAGAAAGATGTAAAACACCATCCCAAACTCAGGTATTATTAATAAACTGTCTCATCAAAATGTTAAGCCCTGTGTAACCCACTGAATAGCAAATTGGCTCACAAATAGAACACAGGAAATTAAGGTAGGGAGCTCTACCTCCTCAAAAAGACCAGTAACTATTGGTATACCCCAGGGTTCAGTCCTTGGATCATTCCTTGTTGGAATTTGTTTTTAGAGGTCAAAGCTAATGTAAAGGGTGTGTGGATGATCAGGAATGAAGATGACTGTAAATTGGTCCCACCATAAACTCCCAAAGATGACACCAAGATCTTCCAAAAGGGCCTTTCCCAAATAAATAGCTGGTGTCATAACCACAGACTAAAACTAAATGCCAAGAAATATATAATCTCCTTTGGCAAGCACAACATCTCCTGTAGCTAGTATATTGACAACACGTTACTGAAAATTCATTCAGTAGTTAGGAACCTGGGAACCTATGTGAATAAGATCAACATGCATTCACTATTTTGAGAAAGTCCTTTTCATTGCCCAGCTTATTAGTAATGGTATGGTGTTTAGGTCCAGGGATGTGATCAGTCTGGTGTACTCAGCACTTATTAGGCCAATCACTGAGCATCATGCCCTGTTCAGTATGCACTTAATACAACTTGAATGACCACAATGCTTCCTTACTGAGGAAATCAATGCCCTAAATCATACAAACTGCACACTGACCATGTCAAAGCATTGTCTGTCTTCTCAGTATCATATAAGCTGCTGAGGGATAATCTCTATCTTGCATACCTTGCCTCAACAGACCATCTTCTCTTATCTACTGCTTATCTGTAAGTGCATTTGTGGAATAAACTCCTGCTCAAGAGATATTAATCTCTTCTGCAACAAACCACGCTGTAGGGGTAGATATGTTTCAGAGAGAGAGAATATCATTGCTTTGGAATCATCTTCCTCTCCACATAAAGCAAAGTACTTATATTACTCTATTCAAACGTAACCTGGACAAACAGATTGGAAATTGCTAATTCTCCCCAGGTTTAGCACCCTTGTCCCTTATGGATGGGGGTAATATGTGCATTTTCTACACAGCTCTGTGTCCTTTTCACTTAAATTACCAGGAATAAAAACTTAATGGAGATGCAGTGATAGGCTTCTAGAGATCCACATGGATTAAGATCTGTGAAGTACCTATGAACCTATAATTTATTGTAGATAGTAGCCCAGATGTTCCTGAGTCTACTGGGTTTTTGTTTTCCTTTGCTGTAACTAAAATCACTGCCATTTTTCAAGACTGCAGCACTTGCCCCCCCCCCACACACACACACACATAAAATCTCATTAAAAAGGCTATAACAACAATCCAGCAACAACCCCACCTTTAACTTCCTGAATTCCAGAAGTATTCAATTGATCCTCTGTAATTTCCATGACGTCTGTTTACTTAAAGCTTCTCTAATTTCCTCTCTTGTAATAGGCACCACCAAGTCTCAGTCTCCATTACAATCAAGTCTTCTAGACCAGAAGCATTTTTTCATGACTATCTACAAATAATTATTACATGATTATTACTCATATGTACTGTTGTAGACACTTTTTTGTTATTCAGTAAGACAATTATACTTAAATTAGTATCTAAGCATGAGGGACTGTGTTTCTGGCTCTTCTACTCAGATGGCATATATCTTTTTCTTCCACTAAAATTTATGCATTAAGTGAATGGAAATCATTCTTTTATAAACAAAAAAATAATTTTACTAAAATATAGGAATTCAACACGAAAAAGCATCCTTCCTGATAAACCATAATTTCATAATCATAGATTATAGTCATAGTTTCTCCATAACATTCCACATTACTTTACTTCATGAAAATACACAGAATGCTAGCATAAGTGCTTGAGACGTACCATGTCTAAGTGATTGACTTGCTGCTTCTTTCTTCTAAGGAGTGCTGTTTGAGGACATGCAGCTGGGATTCGCTATGATGAGCAGCGTTTTTTCGGTGGAGACTGTAGTAATCTTATCTCCTGGTGCAGCTGTCTAGACTCAGGATTGAATTACATGTTTTCAATACAGTTCTTAGGTTTAGTGTTCTGGTAAGCCCAATTATCACTTTAGTTCATATATTTTCCTAGCAAATAATAGATCATTTCTACAGATTTGTAACTGCATTACAAGCTAAAAATACAAGAAATAAGTTCCATTTGATTTAAGCAGGCTTGACTTCCATTATGATTCAGAAGGATGTTATGCATTATTTCAAATGTAATCAATAACATTATGCCATTTGCTTCTATTCATATCTTGTATAATTATTAGAATATATTTCTAAGCGGGGCTTTCTCTGCTTATTTCCATTATATTACCCTTCCTTACCCTTCAACCTCTTTGCACTTATCACTGCTAGTATTTTTATTAAAAAAGATATTTTGCAGGAGAATCAGAGACAACAGACATTACAGAAGACAAAAACAGCAAGTATATATTTCAGGTTAAAAGCAATGCAATAAAGGTTAAATTAATGTTAGCCGGGATGAAAATACTGTGGGAAAAGACATTAACAAGCGCAACACTAGAACTCGCCTAAAATACTTACAGCAGATAACTTTAAAGCAAGTAGAATATCTTGGATCAAGTATACATAAATGGCAGTGGAAACTGGGATTTACATTGCAGCAGGATATCATGGTTCAGTACAATAGGATGACACAAACATCCTTCAAAAAGATCTCACAGAGACAGATAACTGGTGCCAGTGCCATGGTTTAAAGCTAAATGCCAAAAAATGTATAGTAATACCCTTTGACAAAAACAATGTGCCCACAGATTACCACATAGGCGGAAACCCATTAAGTACAGAGAAAGTTATTAGGTACCTGGGGACCCAAGTTGATAGCAATCTCTCCTTTGAAAACCACATTGCCAAAGTGGTTAGAAAGACCTTCTACATAGCCCACCTCATCACGAAGGGTTTCACATCTAGATCAAGAGAGGTAATCGTGCCCCTTTATTCATCCCTCATCAGGCCCATCATAGAATACAATGCCCCTTTTGGGATATACCTTACCCGACACCTGCAGCAATTACAAAGACCCCAAAAGTATCTCACCAAGAGGATCAAGGGTCTCAAACAGATGCCATATGCTGCTCGGTTAAAAAACACTCCAGCTCTACTCAGTTGCATACCGCCTACTGAGGCGATCTATGCCTGACATACAAAGCTATGTCAAATCCAGAATTAATGGACATGCTCCACCTCAGTAAATCTAAATCCCTTAGAGCCACACGCTCGAGGGACTTGAACCTCAGCACAAAAATAAATAGAACTTGCTGGAGGGACAGGTTCATAACCCAGAGGCTCCCTTCGCTCTGGAATAGAATTCCAGTTCATGTGAGGCAGAGCACCTCACTGAATCTCTTCAAGAAGAATCTCGATAAGTGGATGGGGGATCGTAGGTTTGTCCCAGGGATTACTCCCGTGTCACTATTAGACAGAGGCACAGTAAACTAAACCTTAAAAAGGGCACAGTATACTCAAATCAAGGGGTGGCGTAAGCCATACAGAATCGGGCTAGGCTTATAATTGCCCCAGGGCAGATAGCCTAGTATGAACCTATGAACCTATGGAAGTAAATGAGATATGTGTTGCATCATTACTACCAGAAAAGAAGTAAATGAGATATGTGTTGCATTATTACTACCAGAAAAGAAGTAAATGCGATATGTATTGCATCATTACTACCAGAAAAGAAGTAAATGCGATATGTGTTGCATCATTACTACCAGAAAAGAAGTAAATGCGATATGTATTGCATCATTACTACCAGAAAAGAAGTAAATGCGATATGTGTTGCATCATTATTACCAGAAAAGAAGTAAATGCGATATGTATTGCATCATTACTACCAGAAAATAAGTAAATGTGATATGTGTTGCATCATTACTACCAGAAAAGAAGTAAATGCGATATGTATTGCATCATTACTACCAGAAAAGAAGTAAATGCGATATGTGTTGCATCATTACTACCAGAAAAGAAGTAAATGTGATATGTATTGCATCATTACTACCAGAAAAGAAGTAAATGCGATATGTGTTGCATCATTACCACCAGAAAAGAAGTAAATGTGATATGTGTTGCATCATTACTACCAGTAAAGAAGTAAATGGGATATGTGACCTCTCAACTCTACAGATTTTCACAAAATGTCCAGATTTATAGCTCATATTTTTGGCCTGTTCCTCTTTTTTCCTGGCAAATCACTGGAATGATCTCAGGATTGAAGTAATTAAATAATGACATGCATTTGAGTTTCAGACTTCAAATCCTTCAGAAAATGTATATTAAAACAAATCCTGCCACTCTAGCAACTTTCTAAGTTTATAAGAGCAATATTTAAAATATGTCCCTATTTGTACCCCCATTTTGTCAAGCTTTGTCCAGATTTTTTGCATTAATAGGTTGAGAGGTATGATCATTGCTACCAGAAAAGAAGAAAACATAGTCTGTTGTACAGATATAAACTGGAAGTAACTCTGGGGTACTTCCACAGTTTGGGATGCTTGTCGGACTAGAAGATGCACAGGTTTGAGTCTAAAGAGAAATGATAAATTAAAGTTGTACAAAACTGATATAGCCATGTACAAGTTTCAAAACTAAACACAAAGAAATTAATGAAAAGCACCCATCGGCCAGACAATACACCTCAAAACAAATAACAAAACTGCATATATTTAGTTTTATGCATATTCAGTAGCATATCATCACTTAGAATGTAGGGTTAGGGAAGCTATCCAGTTACATAAGATACAAGATTAAAAAAAAAAACTGAGGCATTAGCATTTTAAAATTAAGCTGCATATGAAAAAGGCATAGGAATACAAGGACATATCAATGCCAGTACCACGTCTGCTAGGAAACAAAATATAACTCAACAGCAATTTATTTTTTATGGAGTATTAAGTTATTATCAAGGAATGATAAAAGATGCATCACTGATCATAATAATAATTATAATACCATATCTCATTTAATATACCCTAAAAAAGTCTGAATATTTCTAGTTCTGGAATACTTGCAGTTTATTAACTAGGTAGGCCGACTGGTCACACAGTCCTCTTTCAGGGGCTACTCGTGAACAATGTCTGCTGAGGTGGCTTTTTCCCTGAAACACAGCAGGCAAATGAGGGCTGAGGTAATCAAACCCTATACCATAGAAACTGCAGCTCACAGTCTTAGCCCTCTGTGTAAATTAGTGGAGAAGAAGTTAGAGATGAGGAAATAGTTCAACTGGGCATTCCTGGACTAGGAGAAAACACAAGACAAGGTCACAGGAAAGTTGAACTGGGCAGTTTTTTGATATTTTGAAGTCCAGAAAACATTGGCTGAATAGTGCAAGTTATGTACAAGGAGCCAATGACATACATGAATAGTTTTTTTGACTCACAGAGGGGCTCTCAGTTGGACTGGGTGCATCAGGGATCAGCTCTGAGGCCACTGCTGTTTACACTGGTGATGGACTACATTAGCCAACAGGTCAGAGGGAATAGATTAACAGAGGTGCTGTATGCAGACAGTGTGGCATTACAAGCTGACTATGAGCAAGAACTTCAGCAAATAATAGGGGTGGGAGTACAGAGCTGAAGGTCCATGGAATAGAACAAATTACAGAAAAAGAGAATGCTCATGACAGCAAATGAGGGAAGTCAGAAGAAGCTGAAAATTGTGATAGAAGTGAAAATAGTGGAAAGTTAACAGATTCACGCATCTGGGACAGGTGTTTGAGGAGAAGGGAAGTCTGAATGGGGAGGTCAAAGCTAGAGTTTGAGTTGTTACAGCCAACTGACAGAGAGTACAAGGGGAAATATGTGACAGGATAAAGTTAATGAAGCTGAAATATAAGGTGTACAAAACACTTATGTGACCAGTCCTTGCGTAATGTGTAGAAACTTTGGCAGTGAAGGCAGAGTAGTTGAGGAAGTTAAAAGTAATGGAGATGAAGTGCTTGGAAGGGTGGTAGGATGTACACTGTGAGACCGATGAAGAAGTGAGGACATCAGAGCAGAAGCCAGATTAGACCTTATTTGCAGAGAAAAGAATGTAGTGGTTCCGTCACATGTGAAGGTGAAAAAGATAAAAAGAAAGGAGGAGGAAAGAAGTACATCCATGCAAGACGTGTGTGGCTTGTGTGAGAGAAGATGTGGCAATTAGGCATGATGGTCGAAGAAGAAGAAGGTAGGAGAGTGGCACTAAACTGACGGCTGATGTGACATCCTGACTCATGTAGAAAAATAGGAAAATAAGGGTTAAATGGGGGTTAATGATGATTTTATATATATATATATATATATATATATATATATATATTTATTATTTTACATTTGAGACCGGGATGGTCCGACTGATATGAATAGCCATTTTTCAGCAGAGGCCCGGGGAGAACACCTCCACAGTATACAAATCATTACAAAACATTAGAATTTTACAGTAGCTACATAATAAGTATATTAGTTAATACAGAGGTAATTAGTTAAGAAGGATTATACAATGTGAGACAAAGAATTCATGAAGCAGCAATAATTATAAAATGATAGTCACTGTTTCCAATAAATATTTATGATCTGCAGAAGAACTGAAATCTATAGACTCAAGGATGAATAGTATGCAGGGGGTATAGTTCATCACAGGAGGTAAGAGAGGTTAACTGCTAGTGAACAGTAAGGTAGTGTTTAGTAAGTGGACTGAATATAGGTTATGGAGGATAATAACAAGGACCAGTGGGCTTTTAGGTATTCTTTGGTTGCAGTTTTGAATTGATTAGTTTGTGTAAGGGACCTGATTTATAATGACAGTTTATTCCATGCTATAAAAGGATTATCATGGTAGAGATTACATCCATATTTAGTTTTAAGTTTGTATATTTGTAATAGGGTTTAAACAGAGCTCTGTAAGGACCTGGTGGGGGAGCATTGAGAGATTAAAGAGGATAGGCTGGGACAGAAAGATTGCTGGTGTAGTATTGCATGGATTATTTTTAGTTGGGAGAGAAGGAATGAGTGGGGCAGTTCAGGCAGTGAATCTTGCAACCTTGTTGTAGGTGGATTCTAATTTTGCTAGGAGGGTGGAGCTGAGATTAGTAAGTATTTACAGGTTCATAGGTTCATAGGTTGGTACTAGGCTATCGGTCCTAGGGCCTATACAAGCCTAGCCATAACAATTCCCTGGCTATTTCTTCCCACAGTATTTACTTCCCTGGACCCCTGTCTAGCAGGGTGACTGACATGATCCAAGGGGTGAATTTCCTATCTCCCATCCAATCATCAATGTTCCTTTTGAAGAGGGCCAAAGAGGCACTCTGCTTGACATGTATGGGCAGTCTATTCCAGAGGCTGGGGAGTTCTGGGTCAGGAACCTATCCCTCCAGCATGTTTTGTTCATTGTGATGAAAAGGTTTAGATCCCTGGAGAGTGTGTCTCTGAGGGATTGGGATTTCTTTAAGTATAGCATGTCCAACAGCTCTGGGTTTGACATGACCTTGTATGTTAAGCAGAGAGCACCTTTGAGTAGATGATATGTAACAGAGTATAGGTGGTGTTTTTTTAGATGGTCAGCATAGGGCATCTGCTTTAGGCCTGTGATTCTTTAAGTGAGGTATTTCTGCGGCCTTTAAAGTTGTTGCAGATGTCTTAAGAGGTACACACCAAACGGGGCATTGTATTCTATAATGGGTCTAATGAGAGATGAGTACAGTGGGACAAAGACCTCCTTTTTTCTGGATGGAAAGCCCTTAGTGATGAGGTGTGCCACATAGAAGGATTTCCTGACTGTTGTGGCAATGTGGTTATTGAAGTTGAGACCAAGGATTTCCTGACTGTTGTGGTAATGTGGTTATCGAAGGTGAGACCACTGTCCACCTGTGTCCCTAATCTCTTATCACACTTTTGGTGTTTAGTGTACTGCCACCTATGTGGTAATTCATGGGTACATGTTTTTTCCCAAAGGGGATAACTATACATTTCTTGGTATTGAGCTTGAGCCCATGGCTCTGGCACCAAGCAGTGGTGGCTGGTGACAACAAATGAAAGGGGGGATGCAGGAGACAGCTGAATGGGTGGGGCCAATGGGAGGGGGTGTGGTCAGCTAGAAAGGGGAGGGGCTATGCTCAAAACTACAAAATCTGTAACTTTAAATAAATAAGCTGCCCTGGGTGCCAAACCATCATTATAAGAGTCCAATCAAGACAAAATGAAGTGTAGAAGAAAAAAAACATTTCAATGTATTGGCTGCATGACAGCTTTCTTAATGTCTAGATGGAAACAAAAAGGTTGTGAGGCATGAAAAAAATAAATTACTTTTTAAATACATTACTGGAATGCCAGTCAAAAACAAGTATAAGAAAAACAAGCAGCACTCAACTCAAACCACTTCTCCTTGCACTGCAGTTCTAAATTCTAATCATAATTTATATTCAGCTTTATTAAATACCAAGTAACATGCTGAAAGTAGCAATCTCTGTGATACCCCACTTGTAAAAATGTTTCTTATCCAAAAAAGACCTGCTGTCTGACAGCAATCTACTTGTTTCATGGGGAAAACATGATCAGACTAAAAAATGAAAAGCAAACAAGAAACAAGCTCAAGATACATTGCTTAAAGGATTACTGCACAGGTTATGGACCACACATATGATAGATTGACATTTTGTTTAGTTTACAGGTAAAGCCTGCAAAGATGACTGCAAGTCTCCAACAAATGTAATGAGCTGCTTAAAATTATGTAATCCTGTCCTTTATTACAAATACTGTCATATGCATTTCAATACCCAAGGCTTTTACGTTATCTAGTTATGTAAGTATTCTCTGCATGGCAACAACAGAAAGGCTTTCAATGTTGGCAATTCTTTAGCAGTATGCTTATTAAAGCTTACTTGCATCTAACAATCTCTGACAAGCTTACCTGATGGTCATTAAAGTATTGCTACTTAAACACAGAGCAACAGGCACTTTCTGAATAATAATATGCATAAATCAACAGTATAAAATATGACAGAAACCAGAACATTCTGCAAAATCAAGGACAGATGAAAAGCCACTGTAGTACTTGTGTCTGCCTTAGATGGGGGGATACTCTGCACATTTACACTGCATAACTGCTCCTTGCCTTGCTTGGACACATCCAGAGTCACTACATAGTTTCATAGTTTCATAGTATAGTACTAGGCTATCTGTCCTGGGGCATTTGTAAGCCTAGTCATAGTGATGTGGCATTTGCCACCCCATGAAATGGTACAAAAATGTACAGAATAAATTTAGAATACTGTGTCTAGCAGTGACACAATGAAGGTTCCCTTATATAATAGAATTAGTTTACTGTGCCCCTGTCTAGCAGTGACACAGATGTGACCCCTGGGGTAAACTTACGATCTCCCATCCACTCATCAAGATTTCTCTTGAAGAGAGTCAGTGAGGGGCTCTGCCTAATACGAACTGGGATCTTGTTCCAAAGCATGGGAAGCCTCTGGGTTATTAATCTATCCCTCCAGCATGTCCTATTCATACTTGTGCCGAGGTTTAAGTCTTTAGCTCTTGTGGTCCTGATGGACTTGGATTTTTTGAGGTGGAGCATGTCAATCAGATCCTGATTGGACATGGCCTTGTACGTCAGGCAGAGATCACCTCTGAGCAGGTGGTATGATACTGAATAGAGCTGAAGTTTCTTTAGTCTGGCAGAATAAGACATATGTTGGAGACCCTTGATCCTTTTGGTGAGGTACTTTTGTGGTCTCTCCAGTTGTTGCAAATGCCGGGTGAGGTACATACCAAATGGGGCATTGTACTCAATCATGGGTCTGATGAGGGAGGAATATAGGGGTACAATGACATCCTTGGATCTGGATGTGAATCCCTTCATGATGAGGTGTGCAAGGTAGAATGTTTTTCTAACCACTTTGGCAACGTGGGTATCAAATGAGAGGTCGCTGTCGACTTGGGTCCCTAGGTCTCTGATTACTTTTTCAGTACTCAGTGGGTTGCTGTCTATGTCATAATTTGTGGGTACTTTGTTTTTCCCAAAGGGGATGACTATATATTTTTTGGCATTTAGTTTAAGGCCGTGACTCCAGCACCAGTTGTCCGTTTCTGTGAGGCCTTTTTGTAGGATGTGTGTGTCTGCTGGTGTATCGACTATGGTGCCTAGTTTGCAGTCATCTGCAAACTTTGTCAGCCACAGCCCTCCTGTGTTTGCTTTAACATCTGAGAAATAAATGCCGAACAAGAGGGGTCCCAGGACAGATCCCTGTGGGACACCACTTGTGACTGGCTTTGAGTCTGACATTGCTCCAGCGATTTTAACTTTATGGGTTCTGTCCTTTAGCCAGTTTGCAACCCATCTAGTGACATAAGGGTTTACATTTAAGCTGTTGAGCTTATCTATGATGCCTGAGTGGGGTATTGTGTCAAGGCCTTAGCCAAGTCCAGGTATGCTGTATGGACTGCTTTGCCCTCGTCAATGGCTCTAGTGACTGTTTCAAACAAGTCAACCAGGTTTAAAAGGTAGGATCTGCCTTTTACAAAGCCGAACTGGGTGGGGACAAGTGTCTGTAGGTCCCCTATGTCTCTGTTTATGAGTTCCATAATGATTCTTTCCATAGCTTTGCAGACCAGGCTGGTTAAGCTTATGGGGCGTTAGTTTCCAGGGTCTGTAGAGGCACCCCCCTTGTGGAGTGGGACCACTGTTGCTGTACGCCAGTTTTCAGGTACATATCCCGAAGTAAGGCTAAGGTTAAATAACATTTTTATGTGTGGGTTTAGCTCCTCTTGGAGTTTACGTAACACGCAACCCTGGATACCGTCAGGTCCCATTGATGCTGTGTTTTTTGCTTTGTTTAGGGCGGTTCTCACTTGGACATCTGAGATGACAGGGAGATTACATTCAGCTGGGATAAGTATTTCTTCTTTTGGGGGTGAAGGAGGGGAGAAATTTGCACTGAACCTGTCAGCCAGAATGTTGGCAATATCTGTGGATTCAGTGTATTTTTTATTGTTGTGAACCAACTCTGAGCATATCTGAGGGTTTCCGCCCAGGTTTCTAACATAGCTGAAGAAGGCTTTGTGGTTATCTTTAGTGTCCTTAGCGATTTTTCTCTCAAAGTTGGCCTTGGATGTTTTTATGAGAGAACGTAGTTTTCTGCTAATGTTGATCAGAGATGTCTTCCCTTCATGGGATTTTGCTCTGACGTGCAGTAGCTTCCTTCTTTTGTTATACAATTTGTTTATGGCTGAGGTCCACCAGACAGGACACTTACCTTTGGTGGAGAGGGACTTGGATTTGTTTGGGATTGCATGATCCATGCATTCTTGGAGATGTCCATAGAAAGCATTTGTGAAGGATTTGCCATTGTGGGATGTGGTATCCACTGGCACAGTGGGCTTAAAGGATACCATATCAGTCTTAAGAAGAGTGAAGTCTGCTTTTGAGAAGTTTTTCACTGTGGTCTTTTGTGCTGGGGGTGGAGGTGGGATATGTATATCCAGGGTGATTAGTTTGTGGTCAGATCTCACTTGTGAGGGGTATACATCCGGTGTGGAGCATTTTGTCCCCATGTTTGTGATGATCAGGTCTAGTATATTATCTCCCCTAGTGGGAGAGGTGACTAATTGTTCCAGTGCATTTGAATTTATGAATTCCAGGAACCTTTGGGCTAGGGTATTAGGGCTAGAATAATGTACCCAATCTATGTTTGGGTAGTTGAAGTCTCCCAGTATGATGGTATTTTGTGATACATTCATATCCTCCAATGTCTTCAGGAAGTCTGAGTGGAGTTCTTGAGATTGGGAGGGTGGTCTGTAACATGCTACCAGTTGTATAGCGGTTTTGCAGTTTCAACCTCAGAGCAAGAAATCTGGACAAAGCCATACATAGAAGTGGGACAAAGGCCCAAAAATAAGGAAAATTTTTAAATATTGCTCTTATAAACTTAGAAAGATAATAGAATAGTAGGTCTTGCATTAGTATGAATTTTCTGAAGGATATGAAATTTGAAACACAAATGTCTGTCATTATTTTCTAACTTCAGTCTTTAATGATTTGCCACTAATTTGCCAAAAAAAACCACAATTTTATGAAAAATGGACCAAAAATGTGATGCAACAATATAAAATAGCCACACAATACAGCTGGAAACCATCAAAGAAGGGACAATTTTTTTAATATTAGTACTGCTAATTTGAGCAGCTGACAAAATAAAAGAACCTTCATGCATTTCTGAAATAAAAATAATGTATAACTCTGATTATTACAGTTATTTACTAATTGTAAACCCTCCATGTTTTCTTCCAAAATTGCCATTTTGCAGAGGGATTATTAAGGGAAGAGCAACATTTTGAGGCAAAATCGGGAACAGTTGAGAGGTTTGGATATGCCTAATTCTATAAAGCAATTTATTTGCACATACCTGTCAACCTATTAATGCAGGAAATCTAGACAAGGCCAAATATAGTGGGGGAACATATAAACAGTACTAAAAATTGCTCTTGTATAAACTGAGACAGTTGATAGAATAACAGGTCTTGATTTAGCATGCATTTTTCTGAAGGTTATGAAGTCTGAAACTTACTATCTGTCATTATTTAGTGACTTAATTCCTAAATGATTTGCCAGAAAACCACTAATGTAATGAGGAACAAATCAAAAATAAGAAGCAAAAATCTATTCATTCTGCAAAAATCTGGACAGCTGAGAGGTATAGTTCAGCCAGGGCTGTCTTTGAATTTGCCACCCTTCCACCCTCATAAAATCATGGTCGAATGGAGCCTCCCCCTGCAGCCATTCCAATGAACCATTACTTTGCTATTTCTCCCCATTTACCGTAAACACTAATGTGCATGCTGTTTTACTTCTGCAATGATTTGGACTTCATTTCAAAGTTTTATTTTGCATTTTACATCACAAACACTAACAGATATCTGCTAAACAAAGCAATGCAGTCTCACAATGAAAACAGACTTAGCATTAAAATGTTTCTCCCCTTGAAACTTACATTCATTGAAACAGCGTTGAAACCCACATTCAAAGAAAATACATTTTGCCAGTGGCAGATAAAGATTAACTTTGGGCTGTTTTCAAATCACAGGCCCCTTGCGCACAAAACATACACATGCTCTTTGATACATCTTTCTGATTGTATTACATTATATTCCTTGTACAATACAGTACAGCTTTAGAGGACATTTTAAATTTATTGTTCTTAACATTTTTCCAGTAATCAATGAAACAAAACATATGCACCAATAATGACAAAACTGCCCAATTCAGAACATTTCCATCATTTTTTTTTTCAAATGTTTCTTTTATTTTTCATAATAGAAAACAATGCATACAGAAAAAATAGAGAACATTGCAATTATGAACATTAAGGTAAAACGTTGAATTATCACAGGTTGTTGTGGGTATAAAGACAATTTAACAGTGGTACATAAAAAGAAGGAAAAAAAAGGAAAAGAAGGCATTGTAATCAATCAAACCAAAAACACTTATATACAATATTTACAAAATGATATGCTACCAATCCTCTATAGAGATATTAAGGGGAGGAGGAAAGATAAAATTAATTGAGTTGGCAGTGGATCTCCAATTACTAACAGGAATAAGGATATGTATTGCACTAAATGCAGGAATAGGGAATTATTCGCTCAGGATTAAATCCATAAGATGTTTCCATAATTTGCTAAAATAGGCTCTCTTCTTGGGACCCTTTATAATGAACTTATGAGCTGAAATGTGTTTGTAAGCCATCTCTTTGAAACCTTTCCAACAAAGTCTGGTGCGATCCATCCAGTTGTTTGTGATGTATAGTTTAATAAGGGAACAAATAATAATTAAAATGTGGAGTTGTAGTTTAGACAACTTAAAGGTAGGGATATGTAGAATGGCTGTTTCCCATGAAAGTGTGGAGTTATAGTAACCCATTTTTTGCAGACGGACTTTTAGAGAGCACCAGAGTTTGTGAGAGTGGTTGCAGTACCACATAATGTGTAGTAGATCAGCTCTCGGATAGGGACAACAAGTGCATGAGGGGGATAGATTGGGGTTAAATTTATTAAGTGTTACAGGAGTGTAGTTCAGCATCAGTTGGGTATATAAGAGTTTTTTGAAGAGGGAGAGTTCTAAAGTAGATTTTATGGCTGAGAGTTTTTGATCCTCTGTAATAGGGGAGCCAATGTTATTCCAATAGTTGGAGAAAAGACAATTCGAATTGTATAGCAAGGTATTCAATAGTTTGTAAGAGGATGAAATTGTTTTTTTAGGGCTCGAGATTGCAGAAATGATTTCACCTAGTTTGTTGATTTCCTGAATATCGGGAGAGAGATTGAAAGGTTGTGCAAGTATAATCTCTCTTAGTTGCCGGAGAATAACTGTGTATTTGTTATTGGTCCCAAGGATTAACCGTAGCTCGGCAAGGGTTTTAGTCCTATATTTGAGGATATCCCATATATTAAGATCCTTGATGAGATGAAATTCAGTGAGGTCAAACATTTCATTATTGATCTTGAGATTTGGATTATGATGTAATGGTTGAAGAAGGGTTAAGATATTTTCAAGGTTGATGTCTTTAATCAGTTTTTGGAAAAGCCTGATTTTATGTTTCAGGGATTGAGCTAGTTTACAGTTGGTCATGGAAGTAGTGGATAGAAAGGGGATAGCCTGTGGGTTAATTTTGTTAGAGATAATATGATGATGCCAAATTTTCATCCAGGATGGATAGTGGGTATGAGCTTTACTGTTAATATTTGAGATAGACCAGACTATATTAGAGCAGATGATCTTGTAGTACAGTTGAAAGTTTGGGAGGCCTAGCCCACCTTTCTCTTTAGGGTAGATTAACTTGAAGTAAGAGATCCTGACTGACTTAGGAAACCAGATGAACTTGGCTAGATCTTTGTTAATTTTGGAGAAAAAATTATTAGGGACTAACATATCAGAGGCATTGAATTAATATAGGAGTCTGGGTAGAACATTCATTTTCACTATTGCTACTTTGGATAAGAACACTAAATTCAGAAGTTTCCATCTTTGTAGATCTTGATGTATACTAGACCATGTTTTTAGTAGGTTATTTTGAAGCATGGAAGCTTGGTTATGTTCAAAGTGAATACCTAGATATTTAAGGTTATATGTTATTTGGAAAGAAGACTCAGGAAAATAGAAAGATTTATGGGCATTAGGGTTGATTGGGAAAATATGTGATTTTTTATTATTGATTTGGTATTCTGAGGCAATAGAGAAGTTCCTGATGGCGTTTAAAATTGTAGGTAGATCTGAATTGGGAAATTGAAAGTATAGATTTAGGTCATCGGCGAAAGCCGATAATGCAACTTGAGTATTTAGGATTTTAGGAATAGAGTGGTGTGAGTTTTGGGTGATATATAAAAAAAGGGCTCAATGAAAATGTTAAAAAGAAAGGGGGAAAGTGGGCACCCCTGCCTTGTTCCATTGGTGATCAGTATTGGACTGGATCTCTGTTTGTTTATATATAGGTATGTGTGTGAGTTTGTATAGAGTATTCTGATCATATCAGAGAAGGTTTTAGGTACATTAAAATGAGACAGGGTAGCAAACAAAAAGTCCCAATTAACTCTGTCAAAAGCTTTTGATGCATCCAGAGTTAACGCATATATCGTGTTTTTTATCTTTTTTTGTAAATTGTATTAGGGAATCCAAAGTTAAGGTATTGTCCCATGTGTGTCTATTGCTCATAAAACCAGCTTGGTCAGGGGATATTAAGGATGGGAGTATCTTTTGGAGTCTATTAGCTAGAATAGCAGCAAAAATTTTAATGTCAACGTTTATTAACGAGATTGGTCTATAATTGTGGGGGTCTGCTTTATCTTGTCTGTTTTTTAATAACAAGATAGTTTTTGAGTTGTTCCAATGGAGGTCAGTAATACCCTTCTTTATAATAAAGTTGAAGACTTTCAATAGAATAGAGGAGATTTTTGAGCTAAAAGCTTTGAAGAAGTTAGTGGTAAAGCCATCTGGGCCCGGGGATTTGCCTACTTTAAGGTTATTTATGATGTTTTGGATTTCTTGAATGTCGAGCGGGGCAGATAAGAGGGAGACTTGGTTTGCTTTAAGAGAGGGAAAATTAATGGAGTTGAGAAAGGACTCCATCTGTGGTTTAAGAGTATTGCGTTCATTTCTTCTATAAATATCTGAATATAGTTCATAAAATAAATGGATTATTTCAGAATCTGATTTGTAGATTTTACCCTGGTAATGGAGAGTGGAGATTCTAGGAGCACCATTATTGTTTTTTAGTATTCTTGCCAAAGTTCTTGAGGGAATTTGTGCCCATTCAGAATATGTTGCTATAAAATTTTGTTCCTGCAAGGAGTAATTATGTGAGTGGAGTTCAAATAGATCTTTACGTGTTGTATTGATCAGTTCGTCAATTTTTGGGTCTGGGAATAGTCTCTGTTTTTTTCTAAAGAAGAAAGTTTTAAGGACAAATTAGTTTCTTTTTTTTTGTTGAGTTTTTTAAGAAAGGAAGCTTTATTAATCAAAAAAACTCTCATTTCAGCTTTGCAAGCCGCCCATTGGATGTCTGGTGGAATTTGGGACTTTTTAAGATTGATGTCTAGACCTGATAGCATGTTATTAATTTTATTTAGTATATCCTTGTTATTTAGTAAATTATTGTTAAGAGTCCAGTTAGCGAAGGTAAATGTAGGGGTAGTAAATCTAATTTTGAGGGAGATTTTTGCATAATCTGAAAGAAATCGGGGTTCAATATTGAATGTATTTTTAAATTTAGATAGAGGGTCTGAGATTAGAAAGAAGTCTAGACGTGACCAGGATTTATGGCAATTAGAATAGAAAGTATATAAATTCTCTTTGGTCAACATATTACTAAAAGTAATAGTGTCAATGAGATTAAAATCTGAGATAAGTTCCTCTAGGGCTATAGAAGCTTGGAAGTTATAAGAGGAAGAGTTGCTGGTGCGGTCTAAGCTAGGATCTATTACAGCATTCCAGTCCCCACCTATTATAAACAAGTAGTTTGGAAATGAGTTTAGTATATTATAAATTTCTAAAATAAAGGTTTGTTGTTGAGAGCATGGTCCATATAGATTCAAAAAAAGAACTGGTTTGGAGGAGTCTGGGAGCATAGAAGTGAAGTAACACCATCTACCGTTTATATCAGATTTAAACTCGTTAATAGCTTCCTGGAATTGTTTCTTAGTTATAATGGCCACACCCTTCGAATTTGAGCTATCACCGGCACTTATTATAGACCTAATCCATTTTCTGTTGTTTTCTTTCTCCCAATCATCTTTAGACAGGTGTGTTTCCTGAAGAAAACAGATACTAGCCTGGGATTTAAAAACATGGTGGAGTATCAATTTTTTTTTAGCAGTATTTTGTAAGCCTTTGATATTCCAAGAGTCAACAGACCAACTCATGCAGTTTAACACTAAACAGGGTATAAGGAAACGTTATATATTTGGAACCTTATTATTAGATATGGAAAAATTAATGAATGTTGAAAAGAATCTGCACTATAATTGCAGTAGAAAAGGGAATTGGAAAACCACATCAAACCTGTGTCTGTAAAAGGTTTAAATGCAAAGGAAAAGGTAGCAAAGTACTCCTTCTGACTCACCCCAGGGCCTACCCACCCAAACCCCTTAAGTGAAGAAGTACAAAACCAAACAAAAAATAAACATAACAATTCTATACATATGTACAGAGAAAATCTCATCCAAAAGATCATCAGACTAGATCCCTACTACAGTGCACATAAAGCATCCATACATGAAAAGTAATCCTACTAGTATGTCAAATAGCTATGACACGATGTAAATAAACATATAGATACAAGCCTGTTCGCTTAATCATAATGCGTATGAAAAATGAGGATCTATGGATTCCATGGAAAACAGACTTTATACAATTAAGAACAACTCTTATGGAATCACAAACATAACAGGTACTATGTAGGATTGGTACACAACTAAAACTTCATGAAGCTTATCATATACAAAAACATGTTATTGATGTATATAACAGTATAACAGAAGTTGTAAAAGTTTAAGGAGCTGAACAATATGGATATTTGTGATGTAGTTGGGCAAAAAAGTATTTACATTGATCAGGCTCTGATAATAACAGAAATGATTTAAATCTATGAATGTTGTTACATTACTGTACCCCTCCCTCCTATCTGAGTTAAACATTTACTAGGTATAAGGACTTCTGATTGAAATTTGAGTGGTCTTTGTATCCCCTTCTCAACTGTTTTCTGCATGTTTAATTATATCATTAAATTACTTTACAGCCTTATGTCTGATTCTGTGGCCACCTTGCCCCTTTTGGCATCTTACACATGAATATTCCTTTAATTCCCATCTCTGAATATATATTTACATATCTGTAGTCTTCAGCCATTTCAGTAAAACAGGAAATCAGTGTTGTAATATGTGTAAGTGATATCACACTGGCTACTTTAGATATTTGTGACCAATTAGTGATTACTACAGTTGATCAGACTTTGCTATAATCATGCTTTTATCTAAACAATCTTGCTACAGCATCTTACTGCAGTTATACTAAACAGCTCCTCATGACAACTGTTAGGCTGCTAACTGCATTGTATTAGCTTAGCGTGTGTTTGTTTATTTGTTTAAGCATGTTGAACACAAGATTTATACATCTTGAAGAAAGGGAGGTTAAACAGACTAAAACAATCCCCGCTCATCGTATCTAGAGAGCCCCTAATGCAGAAAATGCTTTTTGCGCTAAAATGTGTAATCAGGACCCTTATTTTGTATGCTGGAACAGTATGCTACATAAAGCGCTGTAAGCGCGATTAGTAGAGGTTGAACCTAATGAGCGTGCACTCCTGAGAGTCCCCAGCTAAAGATATCCTACTAGGAACCTCACGTTGTAGATAAGTTCCTTGCTTGACACGTGGATCTGCTTTAGGAAGGAAAAAAACATTTTAAATGTTTTAAACAACTTTAACCATGATAAACAAACTGTATTGAAGTTGGATTAGTGAGCGGAGTTGTCAATGAAGCATCCGGTGAGTAAACTGAGTTTATATGAAGTACATCTGCTAAAACGCTTGTATTAGTATTTTATAAAGGTTCAGGAACCTTGTTGAATACTTTAAGGAAGGCTTCTCTTGCTTCGCTTTGGGAGGTTGCAGTATATTTAATGTCATTTTGGAAGAAGATCAGTGTGTTTGGGAAGCGTATTTGGAATCTGATATTCCTTCTAATAAGGTCAGCACAAAACGGAGCTAGTTTTTGTCTGTTCTCCTTAATAGAAATGGGTAGATCCTGAGAGAAGGTTAATTTGTGATTGTTCCACATGAAATTTTTGTGTTTTTTCACTGAGTACAGAATCTTTTGGGCAATCTGAAAGTTAAGTAACTTTGTGTAGATTTGGTGAGGTGCTGAGGTGTCTTGGCGTTTATGTAGCGCACGATGGGCTCTCTCAATTATTACATTATTTTCACCTTCTGAGTGGAGTAGTGATTCAAATATTTGCTTTGCGACAATAAGTAAGCCTTAACTATCATAGTTCTCTGGAAGACCTCTGATTAAGATATTATTACGTCTGCTTCTAACCTCGAGGTCTGTTAGTTTTGTCTGTAGATCTGATATAGAAGCTGTTTTGGCGCGCAAATCATCAGATAGGGACTGTATTTGAAACTCATTAGATTGTATTTTTTGTTCAAGTGTGTCTACTCTGTCAACAATTTGATTGATGGATTTTCCTAAAGTAGAAAGTTGTTCCGAAAAACTTTGTATGGCAGAATGAATGGGTTGGAGGGCCTGTTTCAGCTCATCCATGTGAAAGTTGGAATCTTCTTTGGTATTAATATTGCTTTTAATAGGCTCCACATTTTGTTTATTTGTTCTCTGTCTCTTTGAAAGACCCTCTTTTTCAGGTGAAAATATTGCTGAGGATTTGGCTTTTGTTGTTTGTATATCCATTGTAGTAGGATCATTTGTCATTTTTATCTGTTTAGCCATGTGGAGTTAAGTAAAAGCAGGCCCCCTGGATCTCTTGTGGAAATAACACAGTGGAAGAGCCAGAAAAGTTGAAAGGCTGTTTTGAGTCTTGCCGACTGCAAAGGTAATGAAATTTCTGAAGATATGAAGGTAAAATAGCTCTTTTCGAGGTATGTAGAATCCTAGAGAATGTAATTGAGGCAGGGAGCTCTGTGCATAAGCTGTACACTAGACGACCACCATTTTGGAATCAGAACATTTCCATCATAAAAAGTCTACTCAAACTTCTACACTCCACCAGTATCAATATATATGCACAATCTCTGAAGAAGTAAAAGTCATCTAAATAATTCCACATTAAAGAGATCTGTAACTAATGAAGAGGTTGCTGCTAGCAAACAACTTTATATTTCATTGTTTCATTTACAAATAAAGTGCCTGTTGCCCTTGAGGAATAAATTGCCTATATTACACTAAAAAATAATAAGCTAGTAATATTGCAATAGGGAATGGATGGCAAACTGATAACACGTTCATAGTTACTAGGTATCTTTGCCAAAAAGTACTGCAGCATCCACCCCCTTTGCAAGAGTACAGTATCAGCAATGCATCTATCTACTGTGGGAGTAGAACCCACAGCCTTCTGCATCGAAATCAAGTGTATTACCTGTTGTGCTATTAGCAATGCAAGCAGACTCAGCATAAGCAGCACTAAACTTTTGATCTCCTGCAGCTCTCAGCTCCTTGTAAAATCTACTCAACACTCAGCTGTATCTCTGAACTTTGCAACACAAGAAATCTGGAAAAAGACAAAATTTATTGGGTGGGGGACAAAAGCCCAAAAACCAGGGACACATTTTAAACATTGCTTGTATAATGTTGGAAAGTTGCTAGAATAAAATGTTGTGCTACCACGATACATTTCACTGCTAAGGCTTGAACCCAGGAACAGTCAGAGGAACATACCACTATGCCAAATTAGCTGCTTTATGAAAGACAGGAAGACTGAAACTTGAATGGCTACCATTTAGTGAATTCAGTTCTCACCATAGCTGTCAACCTCTTAGCACAAAACACCTGAACAAAGCCAATAATGGGGGAATACAGCCCCCAGATATATTCAGTGAATTTTGTTCTCACCATAGCTCTTAACCTCTTAGCAAAAAACCTGGACAAAGCCAATAATGGGGAATACAGTACCAAAAATAGGGACAAATTTCAAATATCCATTTTATAAATTTAGAAAATTGCTAGAATAAAAGGTTTTGTGTTACCTGTACTTTCTGAAGAATATGAAGTCTGAAATTCAAATCCTTGTCATTTTTATTTATTTAACATTTGTTAACCAGGAAACACTGACTTGGAACAAAAGCCAATTTTCAGCAGAGACCCAGGGAGAAACACTCTAGACACATATCTTTGTAAGATGGGAGGACACCAGAGCAAACCCACACAAACACAGGAAGAACATACAGACTCCACACAGAAGGCACCCCATCCAAGAATCAAATGAGAGAACCTGTAGCTGTCAGGCAACAATGCTACCACTGCACCACTGCTCTACTGACTGTGTAAAGCCACAAAAATAGAGGAAACCACTGATTTTATGAGGAACAGAACAGAACAAATATGAGGCAAACATCTGCAATGTTTTTACAAATGGTGGTGGGTAGGGAATTCAGGCCCTTGCCTCCTGGGCCCAAGGTACAGGGTTCAAGCCTGTGGTATTCTCTACCCACCACCATATAGCAACTAGGGCATCACACACACACCACATTCCTTCCTTACCTTATAGTCCATAGTAGCCAGCCTATTTCCTTAGTAAACTCCAAAGTCTGTACAATGAGAGCAAGTCCAACACTGTTCCAAAAGCCCATGATGAGAGCAAGTCCTTCCCACAAGAGCAGAGCAAGCTGGGTGCTACCCAGCCTGCAGACATTGCAGTCCGATCCCCCTTCCAGTCTCTGCAGTTGTAACTGCATAGACTGCTGGGATATTGCTGATGAATGCTCTCTTCCTTATCTGGACTGCTGGTGAGAAAGTCTGGATTCTGCGCACATGCTACAGACTGATTCACCACCAGTCCGGAAATGCCATGGATGCACATTGTTCTGCGACTCATGTTTGATTTTTATTAGTTTTTTTTTCTTTTATTAGTTTTTATTTTATTTTCCTTTTTGTTTTACAGCTGGTGGGCTGCAGTCCTGCAGTCCAATAGCACGAGCCACCCCTGGCACCAAGCATCTGTTTCTGTAAGGCCCTTTTGTAGAATATCCACATAATTTGGGGATTCAATAATGGCTCCCAGTTTGCAGTCATCTGTGAACTTTGTTAGCCAGAGTCCCTTGATGTTGGCCTGTACTTCAAAGAAGTAGATGGCAAATAAGAGCGGTCCTAGGACTGAACCCTGAGGTACTTTACTTATCACTTGTCTGGAGCTGGATTTTGAGTCAGCTCCTTTTACAGTGTGGGTTCTGTCAGTAAGCCAGATGGCAACCCATTGAGTGACATAGGGATTAATGCCCAGCTTAGTAAGTTTATCTATGATTCCAGAGTGTGGGATGGTGTGAAAGGCTTGGCGAGGTCCAGATAGGCTGTGTGGACCACCTTACCCTTGTCCACAGTTCTGGAAACTGATTTGAAGAAGTCAATGAGGTTCAGGAGACAAGATCGGCCCTTCACGAACCCAAACTGCATGGGGTCCAGTGTTTGAAGGTTGCCAATGTCTTTGTTTATAAGTTCTATGATAATACATTCCATGGCCTTGCAGATCAGGCTCGTCAGACTGATGGAGCAGTAGTTCCTGTATTACAAGGTGGAGCCCCCCTTGTGGAGTGGGATAACTGTAGCTGTGCACCACTCAGTGGGCAAGAAGCCTGAGGTGAAGCTATGATTAAACATGACACTTAGGTGAGGTGCCAGTTCATTTTGTAGTTCATGTAGTACACAGCCTGGGATGTCATCTGGTCCCATGGATGCTGTATTTTTAGCTTTGGAGCATGCATTTTTTTACCTGTGTGGCCTTTATTATCAGAATTTGGCAATCATTCGGTATTGAGATGGGCCCTTTAGGGGGTGAGAGGGAGGGTGAAGTTTGCACAGAATCGATCTGACAGGATATTGGCAATATCCTTGGGATCAGTATATTTAATGCCATTCTATTGTAGCTCAGAGCAGATCTGAGCATTGCCATTTAGATTCTTGACATAGGTATAGAATGCCTTGTGGTTGTCTTTGGAATCTTTGGAAATTTTATTTTCATAACTACCTTTGGAGGATTTTATGAGGGATCTCAGCTTCTTACTGAGGCTGGTAAGGGAGTTTTTTGCATCCTGGGATTTTCCTCTTTTCTGCAACAGATTCTTCCTTTTGTTGTAAAGTTTGTTTATGGCAAGGGACCACCAGATTGGCTTCCTTTTTTTGGAGGAGAGCGTCTTGGTTCTATTGGGGATGGCACGATTCATGCACGAGTGGATGAGCTCGTACAGTGCCTTAGTGTAGAGCTCAGCAGTTGAACATTCTGTTCCCATCTGCATGGGTGTCATGAAGTTTGTCACTTCTGACGTGAGTAGCAGGAAGTTGGCTTTGGAGAAGTTTTTTACGGAGGTTTCCATACTGGGGGATGGGGGCAGGATCAAGGCTGATTAGCTTATTGTCAGACCTGACTAATGATGGGGTGACCATAGGTGTGGAGCATCGATTTCTCATGTTGGTAATGACCAGGTCTAGGATATTGGAGCCCCTGGTGAGACTAAGGATTAGTTGATCCAGGGTGTTGGAATTTATGAATTCCAAGAACCATTGGACAAAGGTGTTGGTACACGAGTAGTTTTCCCAGTTAATGGCAGGGTAGTTTAAATCACCCAGTATTAGGGTGTTTGGTTGTATCTTAATATTTTCCAGTATGTTTAGAAAGGTATAGTGAGAATCTTGGGGCATGGTGGGAGATCTGTATCAAGCTACAATTTGGATTGCAGTCTTTCCTAGAGTTAGTTGCACCTGGTGAATTTCAGATGCATTGTGTTGGGCAACTAGCCTGGTGTTGTGACTATCCTTGGCGAATATGGACACTCCTCCACCTTTAGTGTTTCGGTCCTGGTTTGGTGGCCGAAAAGTGTGGTAAGAGTTGTAGCCTGGTATTGCAGTGGTGTGTCTGGAGCCTTGAACCAGCTAAACAATAGACTGGGTAGCAGTGAGTGAGAGAGGGTGACTTTTGCTTTATCTGTAAGAAACCTTCTGTTTTGATAGAGAAGGTCCAATTTTTGGTGTGCCTTTTTAATACAGTTATTTATATGCAAGTCAAATTTAAGTTGGTCATCTATTGTTACTCCTATTAGTTTTGTGTTGGTTTCAACAATGATGGATGTGTTATTAAGGTAGATTACTGAAAAGGTTGATTTAAGGTGGGTGAGGTTTTTGGGAAGAAAGAGAAAGAGTTTCTTTTTTTTGGGTTATGAATAAACTGGTTGTCACAGAGCCAGGATTCTACTGAGTTAAAAGATGCTTGAGTAGCAGAGATAAGGTCAGCAGGAGAATCTGCGATGGTGATGACTGCAGAATAATCTGCATATTGAATAAGGGAAGACAGAGGGCAGGGGGTATGTAGAAGATTAGTGAATATATTAAAAAGTAATGGGCCAAGGATGGATCCATGGGGAACACCCATTTTCACTGGTGGGGGGTAGAGAGCAGAGAGCTATTTCACACATTTCAGTCAGTCAGTGATATAGCTGGTAAACCAGTTAATAGTAGGGGAACAGAAGTTGAGGTTAGACAGCTTGCATAGTAGTAGAGGGTGTGAGACCATATCGAAGGCTTTGGAGAGGTCCAGGAATAGGCAAGAAACAAATGTATTGTTGTCCCTGGCCTGCAAGATAGTGTTAGTGAAGGACATAAGGGCAGTTGAAGTGCTGTGCTTAGGGCGAAAGCTATGCTAGGTGGGTGTGAGCTACCAATTCTGTAGTAGGTATTGCATGACCTGCTTATGTACACATTTTTCTAATATTTTTGATAGTGGAGAGAGGATTGCGATAGGTCTGAATTTTGAAATGTCGGAGGGGTTACCTCCCTTGTGTATAGTTAAGGTATAGAATTCTTTCCAGATAGAAGGGACGTTTGATTCAGAGACAGAGTGATTTATTAGGATAGATACAAGGATAGCAATGGACTCAGCAGCTACTTGGAGGAAGTAGGGAGGCAGATGGTCAGCCGAAGAGAAACAGGGTGCAAGTTTAGTGAGCAAGTATTTGATATAATTGGTAAGTACTGATTTAAGAGAGAAAGAATTTGGAGTTATTTATGTTGGTTGTGGGGGAGAAGGAGTTTATCATTTTTGATATGGATTCAATAAAGTAGGTATTGAATATGGTAGCTGTTTCTTCAGGAGTATTGTTTGGGAAGGGGTTGAGAGAAGACTGCAGGATGCAAGATTTGTTTAATGGAGTTCCAGAATTTTTGGGGGTCTCACCTTTGGGTGGTGGCAGGGTTAAAATAGAAGTTATTTTTGTCCTTGTTAATGTGTTTTTTGTCAGATTTCTGAGTTCTTTATATTTTTGCAAATGGGATGGGAGCTTAGTTTTTACCCACATTTTCCATGTTTTGTCTCTGGTTTTCATTAGAGTGCGGGTAGATTTAGTTAACCATGGTGATATTTTGGATTTGATCCAGACAGTGCAAAGAGGAACAAGTAAGTTTAGGATATTAAGAAAGGTTGCGTTAAAACAGTGGACAGCATTGTCAAGAGGGAGAAGAGTTAGTTGTGACCAGTTAATTTTGGAGAGTAGTGCTTTAAAGGTGACAGGGCAGCAGGAGGAAAGTTTATGGCAGGTTATGTATCTGTGGGGCTTAGTGAAATGGGGTGTGTATCTAAGGACTTTCACAGGGGAGTGGTCACTTAGACAGTCGGGTAGGGTTGCAGGTTCATGATATTTATTTGGATCTGAAACTAAAATCTAGTCTATGAGAGAGCTGGAAGTATGAGATTTGTTAGAGTGGGTGGGAGAGGTGATTAGTTGCACAAATCCATGTAAGTTGACGAAGGAGGGAGAGTTAGGTTCTTGAAGGCTTAGTCAGTTAGTATTTATATCCCCAACAAGGATGGTTGTGTTACGAAAGTTTAGAGACAGATGTATGTATATATATGTATCTATAAATATATATATATATATATATATATATATATATATATATATATATATATATATATAATAGTCACTTGAACAAACGTTTGTCATGCAGGTGCGAAGATGAATAAAGCAATTCAGTTCAAATAAAAGTCTCACAAATAAGAGCAGTTGATAACTGTATATCCAAGGTATTATTTGGATTTAGAGTATTACAGCATATTAAACCTGGTCTTAGAGGGGGTGAAGTTGATAACTATTTACAGGAATGTGAAACGCGCTGGATTATATGGTTAAGAGCAGATAAGTTTCCTGGGCTTAATGATAAAGTACAGATCCAACCACTATTACGTAAGAGGAGATTAAGGAAGCCCACATACCATTAACTAGTTTGAATTAAGGTAGGTAGTAACACCCAGTGCTATGTTGTTTTGTAGTTAGGTAATTGTCATAATATATTTATCCATGACAATATATTTTATCTTTTTGGCGTATATATGCTATATTTGTGTATTTGTATATTTATTTTGTTCGATATATATATATATATTTTTGATTGGGCTGAAATACATGTTATCTGAATTCTTATCAGAGTGTTCAAAAGGTATGATTTTAGAGTTTAGGTAATTATTTACTACGTTTACTAACATAATGGAATGCGTATATATTTATGTGTATTTATGTAATATAAACATATGATTATATGTATATTTATAACATGTTTTTAGATTTTTTAGATGCTAGTCTATTGAGTATGCTAAATTTTCTATATATAGATATTTTATGTATTGTACGTATATATGTATGTACTTAGAACACTGATAGATCAGGACTGGTTAACAGTTTGAATATATGTATAAGCTTCACTAGTGAGATGTAAGAACACAGATGCCTTTTGTGCTTGGTGCATCTTTAAAGCTTAATTGAATAATTTGCCTGTTTAATTAACCTATCAGGAGTAGGCTGTATACTATTTAAACTTGTAGTGATGGTGCATTTGACTGTTTAAAGTTTGACAAAGCCTGTTGGTGAAAGCGCTTACTTATTTATTTGCAAATAATTAAAATCCTATTTTATTGAATATTTACGTTGATATATCATCTTTGGATCGCTTTTGGGGTTTATATACAGCTTAAGAAGTCTTACAGGAGATCGTTTTGAAACCTTGGATATACAGTTATCAACTGCTCTTATTTGTGAGACTTTTATTTGAATTGAATTGCTTTATTCATCTTCGCACCTGCATGACAAACGTTTGTTCAAGTGACTATTATAGTTTTATTATTCGTGCAGGAGCGTTTATCCTGTGTGCGGTTTTTGTTTTTACTATTTTACTTCATTTTTGTAAGTACCGCCCCAGGGTAATGGCAGAAAGCATTAGAGACACTTTGGTAGAATTACCATATAGACCGGAAGACGTAGTTACGCATGATCGGAAGTCTGCGCGTTTCGTGGAGTGTGTTGCAGGTCTTGAGAACCAGTTGCTTTCGTTTGAACTAGAAACTGAACAAGACCCTAATGGTGAGGACATTGGCGACACTACTGGACTAAATACAGAGTTAACTCGATTGGAAATGGAACTTTTGAAGTTGAAAAGGTTACAACTTCAACGTCAGCATTTTGAAGCCTGCATCGTTAAGCAAGTTGTTCCACGGGGACTCCGTGTGCTTAAGATGCCAACATCAGGTAACTTGCACCCTGAATTGCTGCTTAAATGGCAATGCCTAAACCTTGACTTAAGCTACAATTATATGAAACTCTTAAATGAGTTTCATGGGGCAGAGGAAGAGTCCCTACGTGACAGTGTTAATAAACATTATAATATGATTGTGTCTAGATTTAAAAGCCCTAAAACGGAATGTGGATTAGAAAGAATGATGGACAATGTACACATTTATGAGAAACGTTTATTAGAACAAAAACGGAACAAGCTTTTAAGGGACATTAAAGATTTCAAAAACGGCCATGTTTTCACATGGCCGAGATACAATAATGTTAGTAATGTTAATAATGGTATTAATAATGTTAATAGTTCTGATATAAATGTGAATAGTTCGCAACATAGAAGTGTAAATGTATCTTCTGAAAGAAAAAGAAGGCATGAAGATGGAAGTAGTAATAATACTACTTCGTGTTTACTGCCAAACGTTAATACTGTTGATGCCAATAATAGTTTAGACCGAGAGAATGTTTCAGATAATAGTGAGACAGTGAATGTTCAAAATAATGGGAGTGTGTCATCAGATGTTGTCAATATACCTGATACTGGGTTGGAGCGTACTGTATTGATTACAAGTGCGCTTGAAGAAACTGATGTAAGTGATAGTGTAGTGGTGAGAAAAAAGGTTCAAACTGATAGGTGTTCAACTGCAACTAAGGATGTTGGGAGATGTGTCCTGCAGGCTCCTTTCCTGAAAGCCATCAAACAGTTCACTGGGAGACAGAGGTCGAGGAGCAGGGGCAGATACAAACGGAAGGGGTCGGGGGAGGAACCAATAGGTCACACACTCAAAAAGATGTGGGAGAAAGTCGATCATGCCTAGTTATTAATCTATCTGATAGAATTATTAGTAGATTTGAGGAAGAATTACTAAACAAAGGACTCAGTTTCATTCCAACTTGTGACAGTGAGGTTACAGACTCTGTGTTAGATGTGAAAATGTTCACACGAAATGTGCAGTTACGATTAGAGTATAGAAGTCTGTCAGAGAACAATATGGAATATGAAGGGTTTCATCGAAATAGTACATATATACCTATACAGCATCCATTGTTAGATACATTTTCAAAGTTAGTAGAAAATGATATATATGAAATGTACAGAAAGAAGAAACTAGCTTCTACTCAGAGAAATAAAAATAGATGTAATTTAACGTTCCTACAGAGGAAAGCCTTAGAAAATCTACGTAAAGATGAATCAATCATTATTAGACCATCAGAAAAAAGGTGGCCCAGTAGTTATAATGAATAATAATGATTATATTTTGAGTATGGAAGAGATGTTGGGTGATGAATTGTTTTATGGTGTAATATGTATGGATGATGTAGGGGTTAAGATTTTTCGTGTGCATGACACACTAGAGGATTTATCCAAGAGTTGTATTATTTCTGACAATTTGTATAAGTTTTTGAAAGTTTTAAATCCCCTCATACCTATAATCCATGGTCTACCTAAAGTTCATAAGTCTATGATAAAACCACCCATGCGTCCGATAGTAGCAGGGCAAGGATGGCTCACTGAGCCATTTTCTTTGTTTGTACAGCATCATGTTAGGCCTGTTGTGGATGCTAACCCATACATACTTAAAGATAGTAAAGAGTTTCTCATTGAATTGTATGAGTACACTAGGACATTGAGTGAGCATGAGCAATATATTATGGTAACTTTGGATGTGGTTAGCCTCTTCACGGTGATACCCAATGAAGAAGGAATATTGAGAATACAAAGATATTTAAGAAATAATAGTAATTTAAGAGAAGAAATCATAGATTTGATAGCTTTATTTTTGGAGATCATATTACAAATTAATGTTTTTATTTTTAATGGTAAAATATATACACAGAAGGATGGCATAGCTATGGGCACTTCATGTGCCAATAGCTATGCCAACCTGGTAATGGCCGACTGGGAAGGAGAGTTTTTGCTTACAGACTTAGATTTTCAGAACAATGTTGGCTTTTTTAGAAGATTTGTTGATGATCTTTTTATCCTGTGGCGAGGGGATGAGCTGTTGTTGTTGCATTTTGTGGAAAGAATGAATGAATTTACAGATTTCCTTAAATTCACTTTGAATTATTCCTTAAACAGTATTTCCTTTTTAGATGTTAATATAATGAGGTTAGATAGTGGCCTACTGAACACGAATGTGTATAGGAAACCATGTTATAGAAATACGCTTTTACATAGGCGTAGTATGCACCCTGATTTCGTGTTTAGGAATGTGATTAAGGGACAACTGATGAGGGCCTCGAGACTAAACCCCACTAACACAGGGTACACACAGGAAGTATTGGATTTGAAGAACAGGCTTTTGGATAGACAGTATAGAAGCAGAGATATAGATAGAACTATTGCTACAGTGAATGAGATGAGGGGTAATAAGGCAAGTCCGTACTTTTCTGAACAATATAGCGGAGAGTTTGAGTCGTCATTTAGTAGAGACAATGAACAAACAAAAATGGGACTGACTCTATACTATACGAGGGACGTTAAGGAAATTGAAGGAATTATAGAAAAACATTGGGAAATTATTAGGTTAGATGAGGAATTAAATGAGTTAGTAGGTGACGTTCCTAGATTTATATATAAAAATAAACCTAATTTAAGGCGTAAATTATGTTATAAATCAACTATGGAGAAGATTGTTAATGACACTGCTGTGTTTAACACACGTCCATGCCAGAATTGTAATCAGTGTGCGTATATTGATAGTGATATGAAGTTTGAACATCAGGTAACGCACATTGAATATAATTTTAGGACTAGGACTGATTGTAGGAGTACCCATGTTGTTTATTTAGCTAAGTGTGTCCAGTGTCCTGCGTTTTACGTAGGTAAGACTTATAGACAGCTAAGAGAACGTATGAGAGACCATCTGTACCATATACGGATAGGGTCATTGAATTATGCTTTAGCTAAACATGTGATTAACATGGAAGCTACACATTATTTTGGATTTAGAGTATTACAGCATATTAAACCTGGTCTTAGAGGGGGTGAAGTTGATAACTATTTACAGGAATGTGAAACGCGCTGGATTATATGGTTAAGAGCAGATAAGTTTCCTGGGCTTAATGATAAAGTGCAGATCCAACCACTATTACGTAAGAGGAGATTAAGGAAGCCCACATACCATTAACTAGTTTGAATTAAGGTAGGTAGTAACACCCAGTGCTTTGTTGTTTTGTAGTTAGGTAATTGTCATAATATATTTATCCATGACAATATATTTTATCTTTTTGGCGTATATATGCTATATTTGTGTATTAGTATATTTATTCTGTTCGATATATATATATATATTTTTGTCTGGGCTGAAATACATGTTATCTGAATTCTTATCAGAGTGTTCAAAAGGTATGATTTTAGAGTTTAGGTAATTATTTACTACGTTTACTAACATAATGGAATGTGTATATATTTATGTGTATTTATGTAATATAAACATATGATTATATGTATATTTATAACATGTTTTTAGATTTTTTAGATGCTAGTCTATTGAGTATGCTAAATTTTCTATATATAGATATTTTATGTATTGTGCGTATATATGTATGTACTTAGAACACTGATAGATCAGGACTGGTTAACAGTTTGAATATATGTATAAGCTTCACTAGTGAGATGTAAGAACACAGATGCCTTTTGTGCTTGGTGCATCTTTAAAGCTTAATTGAATAATTTGCCTGTTTAATTAACCTATCAGGAGTAGGCTGTATACTATTTAAACTTGTAGTGATGGTGCATTTGACTGTTTAAAGTTTGACAAAGCCTGTTGGTGAAAGCGCTTACTTATTTATTTGCAAATAATTAAAATCCTATTTTATTGAATATTTACGTTGATATATCATCTTTGGATCGCTTTTGGGGTTTATATACAGCTTAAGAAGTCTTACAGGAGATCGTTTTGAAACCTTGGATATACAGTTATCAACTGCTCTTATTTGTGAGACTTTTATTTGAACTGAATTGCTTTATTCATCTTCGCACCTGCATGACAAACGTTTGTTCAAGTGACTATTATAGTTTTATTATTCGTGCAGGAGCATTTATCCTGTGTGCGGTTTTGGTTTTTAATATATATATATATATATATATATATATATATATATATATATATATATATAAAATCTGTCTAATATAAATATATATATATATATATATATATATATATATATATATATATATATATATATATATATATATATATATATATATATATATATATATATATATATATATATATATATATATATATATATATATATATATATATATATATATATATATATATATATATAGATGTATATATGTTTACCTTCGTAATGTCACATATAATCGACCAGCCACATCACTGAATCATGACTGCAAATATCAACCATCGCATTACCTGTTTTTGGCATTTTGTAAATTCGGCAAATACATTTGTTTTTTTGTTTGATATATAGATATATAGGTTTACCTTCATAATGCTGATCACGTTATGGTCGACCCCGCTTCTGCAAATACCAAACTGCGACTATTCAAAATGTCGAACACCAAATTTCCGAACAAAATCTCGCCCCCTTTTTGACTCATGTTAGCACTGATGTGGAGGTGTGGCATGGTCGGAAATGTCAAAATTCAAAGTTTTTTCGACATTTCACGGCTCTGTTTTCACGGAAATGGTTCGGTGATGTGGCCGGCCCATTATATGTGATCGACATTATGAAGGTAAACCTATATACATATATATATATATGTATATATATATATATATATATATATATATATATATATATATATACATATATATATGTATATATATATATATATATATATATATATATATATATATATATATAAACACACAGACATATATGCACATTCCTGAAGTAAAGATTGTCAAATGCATTGCATAACCTTGAATTCACTTGATTGAATGAGAGTATGAACTCATTAATTAGAAGTCACTGTTATGACTAGGGATCATGGTACAGAGAGGATCGGGAAATTTACCCTTATCTTCACCATAGTGGAATCTCAGAGTTGGTATATATAATTTGTAGGTGGTGTGGAGGGTTCAGGGGGTCTTGCCCCCCTGCAAAAAATGTAAAACCATCTAGATTTTTGTGTTTGTGTTTCAATTTGATGTTAGAGTGTATAGAAACTCGATCATCTGACATAAACCTTACAGACTTGATACAGATAAAGAAAACTCTAACTGAACTACAGTGCAGAACATTTTAAGTCATGTCAATGGAGAAAATATAAAACATACAACAAAGTTAAAAAAATAAAGAAATAAACTGAAATGTAAAATGCAAGATATCAATACAATCATATAGCAAGTTGTTGGTTACACTTTCACTGCTTTATGAAATTCCAAATGATTGCAAATATCAACCATCGCATTACCTGTTTTTGGCATTTTGTAAGTTCGATGCTAACAAATTCGGCAAATAAATTCGATTTTTTGTTTGAAATTTATTCTATGGTTCAGTAAAATCACTGTAAACCTATATATACATATATTTATATATATATATATATATATATATATAGAGAGAGAGAGAGAGCTAGGACATTTGATCGAAAGAGCAAATGTTCAAATCCATAACCACCGAACACAATTTAATGAAAGCACTTTTATCGAAAAAGCGCTTTCGTTAAAGCATGTTACTAAAAAAACTACATTAACATTTTAGCAGGGGGCCTCACCCCCCTGCACCTCCCCTTCTTTAACATTCTCCCTTCTAGATCACACTACAGTGAAGAAAAGGGAATTTTCCTCTATCCACAGCATAGTGAGGCCTCGACAACAGGAATACTTACGCGAAAGTGCTTCTTTGGTGAAAAGCACTTTCACGTAAGTATGCCCGTTCATTTGGGTTTCGGACGTTTGCTCATTCGAGCAAACGTCCTAGACCCGTATATATATATATATATATATATATATATATATATATATATATATATATATATATATGGCACAGTTGTGCAGTAGTTTGTGTTGTCACCTCACAGCAAGAGGTTCTCCGGTTCAATTCTTGTCTAGGGTGCCTTCTGTGTGGAGTCTTCATGTCCTCCCTGCATTCTTGTGGGTTTCCTCCAGGTGCTCCAGTTTCCTCCCACATTACAAAGACATGCATCTGGAGCATTTTTCCCCAGGCCTACGCTAAAAATTGTCTCATTCCAAGTTGGACTTTCCCAGTAAACAAATGTTAAATAAATAAATATATCTGTGTGCCTATATATAGATAGATATAGATATAAATAAAGAGATGTATAGATATATCTTGTTAACCTGTTCTTTATCTAGAAGGTTCCATTTTGCTCCACTATGTAACAGAGTGCTGTCACACACTATTAATGTCTCAGAGTTCTGTTCCTCCATCCTGTCACTCAGATTTGACTTCCTACTTTAAGGAGCATTTTTTTTCAGACTGTAAAAGACAATGCACCTTTTTAGAGATGATTTGGATTACTGACAAGTCCAATAACTCAGGAATAATTGCTTCATTAACCTGCATTTATGTAGTTTTCTTCTGCAACTTAATTTGATTGGCTAGCACCCTTTTACTTCCTTTTCTTTCCATATAAGTTAATAGCTGATTTCTAGGATAACAAATGTAAAGAGCCGTTTTAAGCTTAATCATGCTTCCCAAGTGCTTTTAACAGGGTTTCCTACCACTCATTCTATTGGGAGTACAGCGTGAATGTGAGTGATCGAGCATTTTTAAGCTTCATCTTTCTAATGGAGGCATAGGTGGCAGACCAGCAATAAAGTTAAGGGTCACCATCCAGTCATCCAAGTAGCACTAGAATAAGAAGAGAGAGGAACTCTGCTTCATATGGACGGGAAGCCTGTTCCAGAGAAGGACAGTCCCTGAGATGCATACCTGTCTCTTCAACATGCCTTACTTATGTTGCAGATGAGGTTTACATCCTTACATTAGGAGTTCTTATGCCATTTGTTTTGCAGATGCCTAACAGGTCCATAAGGGCAGATTAAAGGCTGCTTTGAAGGACAGGAATAGATCTCTCAACAGTCAGTAAGAGACAGAGTACAAGCATAAGGCTTTGAGGTGGTCTGTATAGGACATGTTGTCTAGCTCATATAATCTTTTAGTCAGAAACCTCTGAAGATGCTCCGGTTGTTGCTTATGCCTGGGCAAGTGCATGCCAAAGGGAACATCACACTCAATGGTTGGTCTAGTGAGAGTACAGTACAATGGAACAATAACATCTTTGGACCTAGATACCATAACCTTGCTAATAAGTTGTGCCACATAAAATGATTTTCGTTTTATGGCAGATACATGAAAGTCAAAAGACAAGTCACACTCTACATGCATTTCCAAATCCCTGACCACAAGATCAATTCTTAGAGATGTATTATCAATGCAGTAATTTTGAGGGGTGGTTGTCTTTCTAAAAGATACTATCATGAATTTTTTGGCATTGCGTTTTAGACTCTGACTCTGGCACCAGTTGCTAGTCTGTCTCAGGCCTTTTAAAGAATGTTTCTGTCTTTGAGAGATTCTATGACTGCACCTAGTTTGCAATCATCTGCAAACTTGGTCAGCCAGAGGCCTTTGAAGTTTGCCCTAAAATCAGAGAATTAGATTGCAAAAAGGAGCATCTCCACCACAAAGCCACAGGGACTCTGCTAGTGTCTGGCCTTTTTGTGGAGGTAGACTCACCTATCCTGACGTCTTATGTACTATCTGTTAGCCAGCTGGCTGTCTAGCTTGTGATCTAGGGCTTGTACTTAATTTCATTAGCTTGCCTATAATGGCTGAGTGAGGTATTATGATGAATGCCCTGGCCAGGTTGAGGTTGGCAGTATGCACCATTTTACCCTCATCTATTGATTTGGTGACCTTCTCATAGAAAGAAGTCCAGCAGAATGAGTAGGCATGACCTGCCCCTGATGAAACAAAACTGAGTTGGATTCAATGACTTAAGGTTTCCTATGTCATTATTTATCATGTCCATGATTATTATTTGCATGATCTTATATATGAGGCTAGTCAAGCTTATGGGTCAGTAGTTTCTTGGGTCTGTGGATGGCCTGCCTCTTGTGCAGAGTGATAAAAGCTGTGGTCTCTCATTAGCTAGACATGAAGCCTGTTTTGAGGCTATGATTGAATAGTGATTTTAGTGGCCCCAGTAGGTCATGCTCCATCCTATTACAAAGCCATCGTGGAATATTATCAGGTCCCATTGATGCATTGTGTTTTTGGCCTTGGAGTGTGCATTGAGTACCTGTTCAGGGAACTATGGTTGGGAGTATTTCTTGAGAGATGTTTTGTAGAGAAAGCCAAGTAAAACTGGAGCTTAAGTTACCAGTCAATAGATTTGCTATATCCTCTGGATCAGTATAGATGTCTCCATTCTACAGTTAGTTCAGCACATTGTTGTACATTGCCTTTGAGGATTGGGACACAGCTGAAGAATTCTTTATGAATGCCCTTAGTTTGGGAAGCTATGTTTACCTCAAATTTGGCTTTAGTAGGCTTAATTAGTACCCTGAGTTGTTTGTTTAGTTCAATGAGGAAGTTCTTACCTTGCTGGGATTTGCATTTCCTGTTTTTGGCCATGAGTTTCTTTCTTTTGTTATATAGTCAGTTGATGTTGGGATTCCACCATGGTAACTTGTTTTTTGAGTTTACCTTGAGCTTATTTGGGGTAGATAACACTGCCTCTATACAGCTGTATACATGATTGTAAAAGGCTTTTGTGAATGACTCTGGATAGGCAGTGGTGTTCTCTGGTATTGTAGGGACTTGAAATTTTTCCAGGGTGTCACCTCAAAGTAGGAAGTTTGCCTTGGAATAATTCCTAAAATGTCAAGGTTATCTGGTGTCTCAGTTTTAATTTTTATTTCATAGGACACAGCTTTATGGTCTGACCTGACTTGTGAAGACTTTACACTTGTGAGGCTGCAATGTTTGTCCATGTTAGTAAACATTAAGTCAAGAATATTACTGCCCATTGTGGGAGTTGTAACAACAACAACAACAACAACATTGTGGGAGTATGGACTAGCTGGTCCAGGGGCATTCATGTTAACAGGGTCCAGGAATCTTTGTGCCTGCAAGTTTGAAATTGTGTATGATTCACAGTTCACTTTGGGGTACTAGACGTCACCCATAAGTATATTGTTGGGATGAATGGAAAGTGACTCAAGTCCTTTTACGTAAGTGGTATGGATTTCCTGGATTATAGAGGGGGACCTATAGCTCTCAAGGATATGGTAAAGGACTTTGATTATTTGATTATGGTGAGTTGTACATGGATGAATTCAACAATGCCTTATTGCCTGACCAGCCTTGAGGTCAGACTGATTTTGATATAGAGTGACAGATCTCCATCTTTTGTCCCTTTCTGTGCAGTAGTGAGTCTGAACCTGCATTGCCAGGTTGCTCCCCATTGCTTTAAACCATGTCTGAGTAATGACACAGGTGTCTACATTCTCTAGGGTTGGCAGGGCTTCCAAGAAGTGGAGTTTTTTTGCTTAAGACTCCTGGCATTTAGGTAATTCTGGGTTGGTTTACTAATTTTGGGTGGTTTATCGGGTTGGCAGTGCTTAAAAATGTACTATGGAGGTGGACAAGGTTTTAGCCAATATTCAAAAGTCTAGAGGGCTATGTTTCCCTTTCACTGGAAATGTTAATGGAATAAAACACACCAGATTTACTTTTCTCTTGGTTCACTGTTTCCTGATGATTAGCCTAATTCTAGCTGTGTTTTCTGCATTACATCAGTAGAAATTGGGTCAGAACTTTGCATTCTCATGCTTATTTTACTCTCTGCACTTACTCTATTATGAAGGTCCTAACTCACAGGTCTTTCTACTATCCCTGTCCTTTCCATTTTAGCATTAAGAGTTGCAGGTTTCGGTCTGCACTGTCCTGTACAGGTAGTTTTTTCTGTTACTAGGCTAGCATTTCTCAATATTTTGGACACATTATTCCATTGTACAAACAGAATTTTTTCTCCTGTCTAACAAAACTCTGGTTCTTATTATTTCATTCTCTGTTTCATCAACAGTTTTCTAGTCCCTTCCCTTTATTAACCTGACAGATAGAACCCATTACTCCTACCTAGAATTCCTATGTTTTGGCTCAACAAGAATCTCGCTAGGGCTCTTTTTCAGGGTTACCTTAACTCACAGTATATACAGCGTTTTCCTTTTACTTATTCTCTTTGCGTTACATCAGTTTCAGGGTGAATCAATATCATTGTTTCATGGTCATTTCCTTTCCTAAGTTTATTTCCTTCCATTGTGGGATGGATGCATTCAACCATCTTACATACTGTTCCTTCTCTCTGTTCTTCTGAAAAGAGCACCTTAGGACACATTTCATTTCCTTCTATTTTCTAGACAAACTTTGAATTCTAGAGCTCATGTCATGCTAATATTGCTGTTGTTGAAAAGTGGTTCACAGAAATACCAATATTATGTTTACAGAGAGAACTCTGCATTGCTTTGTAAATGTTTAAGCTGGATCCAGACCCATCCAAGCTAAGATAAAAAAACATGTTCTTCATTTACTCTTTTGTACTTCATTTATACAGTGATGACTACTGTTTTTGAACATTTTTAAAGCATTTATTTATTTTTGTGCAGAAATAGTATTTTCTCTGTAGACTTTTTTAGGTCTGTTTGCCTCCAATCTGCCACACAGAAGGGTGAATCAGCCAGAGACTTATTTGCTAGCAGTTGTTTGTTTGCTGTTTAATCTGCACTTGAGAGCTGGTTTTGCTGTGCTTTTACATTAAGAAATTCCAGGATCATGTACACTGGGGCAGAAAGTGTTTACATGGTCTGTCTGATCTGGGAAGCATCCCAGGGAACTTGAAATGTGGTTGTTTATTGGCTAGAGGGCATATGAGTCAGTTTTCAAACTATTTTCTCTACTACAAATTAGGTGAGTTTGGGTAAAGTTACCCACTGAGCAGTAGCAGTTAGCAGTGCCCTGTATAGTATCAACATCTAGACAGTAACATTTCACTATAAAGTTAGGACCGGGTCCAAAACCTGTTAAATTGTTGACATTGTGTGGGATTAAACTTATAGCAGCTAGCACACACTTGGAGTAGAACTACCATAGCCTAGGACTATATAACATCTTGCCCTTACCCCCAGAAGCTAGTTTGCATATTGAATAGCACTACCATATCCTAGCACTGTATACCATCCTGCACTTAACAACAGAAACTATCTTAGGAGAACCCTGTTACCCAGTCCTTAATCCTAAACAGCACGCCCTATTACAGGACTGGACAACATGGATATGCATTTTCCAACTGTCTGTGTGGCCAGCTTGATAGATTTTGTCATCCTAAGGGAATGTAGCAATTTTCTCATGTTCCCAGACAACCATTAATCATTAAAGTAAATAATATGGTATGTGAGGAATTAAATACACAACTTCCTTGGAGGCAAAAATGTCACATATAAATGAGGTTGTCAGGAGTACCCACACTACGTCCCTCACATAACTTTCACCACAGACAAAGACTGCCTTATGTTGAGGCACTTAAAAGAAACCTTCTGTAATCTCAAAGTCCTCCAAAGCCATCTAACGGCAACACTGATCCTCAGCAGTTACTAAAACATACACCAAAAGCACACAAAACATCTCACCTAAGCCTAGGCTCAATGGTCTACCAAGAGCAAAGCTGATAAGGCAAGCATATACTTCACCTAATCCTCTTGTCATTGGGGACCCCATTGTGTAAAACACAGATGCCCTACTCACCAGGTTAGACCAGGAGAATATAATGGTTATCTGCCTATCTGGTTCTACAGTATCATGTATGCACTCAAGTCACTGCTCCCCAGGTACCAGTATTATTCTATCATAGCCCATGTGGGTGTAAATGACCTGAGATATGCCTAACTGGACTATAAGAAAAAAGACATAATCAGTATCTCGGAATATGTGTCACAGACTGGTTTGAGCCTTGCATTGAGCAGCATTCCACTTATACCAAGGATAGTGCCACAGTATGAACATAACATGATCGATTTTAATAATTGAATTAATTTCTGGTGTCACCCCAGAGGGATCCAATATCGGTCAGCATGGGAGGGCATGGTCAGACAACATAGCTTTACTAATGGGGGCTGCGCCTTTCACCTCCAGGCTTTTAGATACTGACCAAGACTTTATTCACCCCCTTAGAGCCTTTTTAGGCAATGTCAAAAAGTCAAAACTACCAATGTAGTGAAAAACTCTCCAACAAACCAACAACAGCACAGCGTTGGGCCAAAGGTAGCAGTGTCAATCTAAGTTAGCAAAGAGCATACGTTCAGACTGGTTAAACATGATGACACCATGGAGCTCATCTATGTGCAAGTCACCATTGATAAGGTCTCTCACCATATCATAGCTAGCTATAGGTCATCATCTATGCCCGTAGTGTCTCATGATTCTTATCTAAGACTACTAGAGGTGCTCACCATCCAAACAAATACCTTATTCATAACTACCCCTCTACAAATTGGGAAATTTACACTGCATCAAAGTCATAGTCACAGTGCTTCCTGGATGTTATTAACACAAACATCCTGGAACAGATGGTGCATGCCAATCAGATGATCAAACATACTTGATCTGGTACTCACCACTCCCCATCTCATGTCCTCACTAGTGAGGTTGGATCACAAAGCTGTCTCCTTTAAATTAGAATCCAGTCTGGAAAACCAAGCTAAACCAGTAACAATTAGGAACTATTTTTATGCAAACCACAACCTATTAAGTAACAGTTTGTCAAAATACAGGGATCCCCCAACCCCAAGACCACAGCTACCTATGCACAATTATTTACAAAATCCTTACACAAACATGTGGCTGCATAAAGGTGCCATACCTAGCAGAAGTAATCACAAAACAAACACTAAAAACAAACACCTTTTGGGGAATCCTCACCTAAACAAGGTGTATAATAAAAAAAAAGAAATCTCAAAGCCAAAATCAGGAAGCACAACTACCTTAAAAAAGTGCTCTCTTATACAACTAAACAAGAAACTAAGAGGTCTAATTAAGACCAGCAAGGCCAACTATGAGGCCAGGATAGCTTTTCAGACTAAGAGATTATAATGCCTTCTTCAGCGTTGTCTGGAATCTTTAAGGTAATGCACAGCAGTGTGCTGAACTGCTGGGAAACAGTACCTCATTTACATATCAGGATGCCATAACAAATCTACTGGTTGATAAATTCAACTCAAACTTCATTCACCACCACCCCCCCCCCCCTAGATCCAACAGGTGAAATCCCCTAAAACTTACTTCGCCAAACCATTAAGTAGAACCAGGTGCTGGCAGTAGTCTAGAAGACCAAGATCACTGCCTCTGCAGGTTCTGGCAGCATTCCTGGTTGCTTCATGAAAAGTCTAAAATATGAACTATTCAGACCACTTGAGGCACTGTTCAACTACTCCTTTGAAACAGGTTAAATTTTAAGTGAATGGAGGACCACAGCAGTTATTACTCTCTACAATGGCAGATTATCAACCCACCCAAGGAACTATAGACCCTTCAGTCTAACAAGCCTAATATGTAAAGCCATAGAATTAATTATCATGGAAATGATAAACAAGGGCATTCGCAATATATAGACAATGAAACCATCCCATTTTGGTTTTGTTAAGGGAATGTCAAGCCTACTTAACCTGGTAGTCTTCACTGAGAGGGTCACCAAGACAATGGACTAGGGTAAAACAGTGCATATTGTGTGTCTTGACTTAGCCAAGGCATTCAATACAATACACCACTCAGGCATTGTTGACAAGCTCTCTGAGCAAGGCAGAAACCCTACATAACCCATAGGATTTCCATCTGGGTCATAGATAGGACCCATGATTTCCATCTGGGTCATAGATAGAAACCATGAAACCATGATTGGTGAGACCACCTCCACAAAGATGCCAGTCACCAGTGGAGTACCCCAGGTCTCCATGCCTGGTTATGGCCCTATTTGGCAGTTAAGGCTAACATTCAAGGTCTCTGTCTCCCCAAGTTCACAGATGATTGTAAGCTAGGAGCTATTATAGATGCCACCAAGACACCAACATCTTGCAGCAGGGTTTAACACAGACAAATGACTGGTGCCAAACCCATGTCCTAAATCTCAATGACAAAAAAAATGCATCATAATGTCCTTAGAGACACTGTTAACCCAAGTTAATTACTCCATTTATAAAACATCTCTAAGGATCGACCTAGTAGGGATCTGGGACATATGTAGATAGCGATCTATCCTTTGACCAACACATAGCTAAGATAGTAATAAAATCATTGTATGCCAACCAACTTATAGATAAGGGCATGGCATCTAGTTCCAAGGAAGTTATAGTACCACTCTACTCAGCATTATCAGACCTATCATTGAATATAATGCCCCCTTTGGCATGTATATAACCAGACACTTATAACAGTTGGAATACCCACAGAAGTTTCTCTTCAGGAAAATTCAAGGCACAAATTCACTGTCCCACACTGATCATCTAAAAGCTCTGTGTTCAGCATCCTAAAGGCTGCTGAGTGGGATCTTTGCCTGGCTTACAGGGTTTCCTCAGAGCCAGCCCTGTTGGATCTGTTGCATATGCACAAAACAAACAGCACCAGAAACACTAAATCCAGGGATCTGAACTTCACTTGTGACATAAATAGAATGTGCTGGAGAGATAGATATGTGTGCCAAAGGATCTTTGCATTATGGAATAGAGTTCCTGTCCATGTAAAACAGAATTCATCCCTGACCCTATTTGAACAAAACCTTGACAACTGAATGGAAAATCATAAATTTAGCCCCAGTCTGGCCCCCATGTTCCTTATGAACAGATGTCATCAATAAGAAAAAAATTATCATAACACCACCCTATAAATCATTAGTTACCTTCATACTAACATGCCCCAAACCCCTGTATAGACACCCATGATACTTTGGACTCAAATAGTTTGGGGTATGAGATTAGACATGTAAGGGTCCATGTGGTTGTTAGCCTATTAACAACATATGACCCTATGAATCAACGCCATTCTTTCACTGTCTTTTCCTTCTCCAATTTGCTTTTTTTCTACCTCAAGATGAATGCTCATCTATTTTTTCTTCTCTGTGCCCCTCTGAAAAGGGTAGCTTACGATTTCATCTATTACGCTTTCTTGTTTCATCAGTTATAACTGACTGTTGTCTAGAATCCTGTTTTATTGACCTATACTGACAGAAGTGGGTTAAGACCTCTGGTCAGGTATTTTACCTCAATCCTTCCCCACACTAATACAACATTGTTTATCGGTAAACTCCTCTTCTTCTTCAATATGCACCTATTGCTAAGAATTCTCTTCAAACTAGGCTATCTGTTTTAACTTTACAAAAAAGTTTATAATTCTACCCAGACTACAATCTTACTTCCAAAACGTATTTCCATAGAATGCGGTCTCTTGGCAAGCTTTTCCTAATAATCTAATCTATTACAGCATCTGCTTCTACTGGTAAGATCTCTTCTGCTTCTCTTTGGTGTAGGTTGGCCAGGCTTGGTTTCATCTGCACCACAGTTCAACCTAGATTGTACCATTATATTGCATTGTTTCCCCATCCTACTGGGAATCAAATTTCAGGAAATGGTGGTGCTAATGCTCAGTTATGTTAGGCTGATCATTATGACACCATTCCTTCACAGTAGAACAATGTTCTGCTTTTTCAGCAGTATATTGTCTACCACTTTACTTTCATAGTATCTTTTCTATTCACTTGTTTATGAGTAATTAGCTGAACTACGGGACTCCAGTTGTGTAACTGCAGGAGTCCTAGTATGCACTTGTGTATGTCCTTACTCCACAGGGTTAAAGGGGTTTAATGCATCTCAGTTCTACTCAGTTGTACTATTCTTTTCATGAATAACACTTGTATCTTCTTCCCTGAGAATGCAGCTGACTAACAAACAATAGCATTTGGAACTACTTGGGTTTAGGGGGTTACCTTTTTTATTTCAAATAAGACAAATAAATGACAATGCAAGCAGTTCAAGAAATAAATTACTAAGAAAAATTATAGCAAATAAAAAAATATTAAGGAGCTTTAATAACTTGTGCAAGCATTAAATACCCAAAGTGTTCTGCATCTAAAGTAGCCCTAATTGGAAAAGAAAGCTAGGTACTTATGTATTATCGCAACCAGATTTTCGCGGTTGCAGTTATATGCTTGTTGGCCCCAAAATTGATTGTGTGACTAAACGTAAGACACAATTTGGTGTTTTCTTTGGGTATAACCTAGTTTGTCCCAAATTACCAATGTAAAGTAACGCGGTAATGTGAAACTTGCTTTGCGTACTTAAAAATTGATTGCACTGCTGTCTTAGTGCAGAATTGGGACTGAGGAAGCATGGGAAATGTTCGTTCATTTTTACTGCATGAAGGATTACTAAAATAACAAATATGGACAAGCATTTTTGGGTAAATAACTCATTTTATTTGACATACTGCAGTAAATAATTAAAGTTAAAGTTTTTGTGAGGATAGCAGTAATTGTTGCAATGTTCTCGGGATGTTTTGCATAGTATTCATATAGATGTCTTCCGGATGTTTTGAGCAACATATTTGTGAAGATTTTCTTTCACTGATTAAGGAAGCACACTTACAGACGGTTTACTTGTAGATGGTTCACTTGCTGGTTTACTTGTAGATGGTTCACTTGCTGGGTTAGTAGATGATTCACTTACTGGTTTACTTGTAGATGGTTCACTTGCTGGGTTACACTTTTTTGTATGGGGAGAAATTATCTGCTATTGTTGTCAAGATTGCTGGGGATATGGAACGTGTATTTAGAGTGACTAGATGTTGGAAAACAGCATAGCTTGAATCAAGCACTCATTCCTTAAATTTTACAATGTTTTCTCTACCTAAACAATATTTTTAAATGAAGTTAACATTGTCAGTGTGATTCTGCATACATTTCCTTTTAAATTTACAGAGCGGGAAGCAAGCAGCATTATCGTGAAAATCTGGTTGTGATAATACGTAAGTACCGAAAGCTCTGTTTTCAAGATTCACAAAATGCATTATAAGGCTGATTCAAATAACTTAGGATCAACCTCTTAGTTATTAAATAGACAAACAATGTAAACATTCTATGTTCTTTATCTAGATATATGGATACGAATCTCCATCTGTCTTTAAAAATGTGCCACTACTGTTCTCTACCTTCCTGTTTCTTTATGTCACCTGCTTCTTTAAAAACCTATTACTATTTTCTCTGTACCTTCCTGTCTCTTTCTGTCACCTATTTCCTATCTTTTTCTGTTACCTGCTCTACACCTATCAATCTTTAAAAACTTACCACTATTCTTCTCTGTACCTTCCTGTCTCTTTCTGTCACCTGCTTCCGGTCTCTGTCTGTCACCTCCTATTCACCTCTCACTCATTCTGTTCACCTGCTTTACACCTAATAACCATACTCTTCAGCTTGAACCTTACACATTAACGTACCTATTCTCATGTATTTAACTTGGATATTCTGCATTCTTTCCTGTTCGCAGCTGACATTTCATACACTTTGCCATTTATACTATTCACTTTCTCCCATGTGATAATAACTTCCCATATGACATCATCCTATGTACTAGCCTATCTCTTTCTTTCTTTCTTTCTTTCTTTCTTTCTTTCTTTCTTTCTTTCTTTCTTTCTCCCTCACAGATTAAGACATTTGTTTGTAATTAACAAAATTATATCACTGTTAAACTTGTGTTTTTATTTGCAACCTTCTTTTGTAATTTCCATACATCAATATTGTACTTAAATCTTTTGTATATATTTTGTATGTTAATTTTAATTTTGTGGAGCTTTTCTCCCTAGGCCTCCACTGAAAATGGGCTCTTCTAGGCCCAGTGGACTTTCCCGGTCAACAAATGCAATAAATAAATATGGATTCCAACAAGAATGCAGTTTGTATCTCTTGTAAAATATTAGATATTTTCAAGTCATTAATAATTATTTGTGCTCCCTTTTACAAGTTTGCAGTTATAGACATAGCAGCAGGCACTATAATCGGTTCACTTGTAACCGTTTGAATAGTTGGGGCTCACATCAGCCAAAACACAGAAACTGAATGGCTGAAAAAAAACAGACTTGTAAATTCCAAATCTAAGAAAGCCATTTCTTGGCATATTCCCTTTTCTCTAAGGTATAGCAGTGAACCAATTGGTTGCTGCTATACCAGCATTTTGTTTTATGCTCTGGTATTATGTTATTTAAAGGATATAAATCGAATTGGTAGGATATACTGTTATATTAAAATCATTTTATAGTTTTCAATTTCCTAAAATATTTCCATCTACTTTTCCCAATATTTTGCTGTATGCTTCTTTGCAAAGCTGAAATGCCACTGTTTGAACCTTCAAGAAATGATGGAGTTTTAAGTTGGACTGAGACATGCATGAGTACGTGAAAGAAGCTTTTTTTAGCCTAATGAACACTAATTGTTTTGATTTTTCAGGGAATTTTAAACTGTATATCTATAAGAACAAAATGAATCTAGCTGTTATTGCCTTTCACTTGCTCACTTTGCGTCTTGGTTTGTTCCTTAAGTGCAGTATCAATGAAATACATGTTTACAATACTGATAATTTAGAAGAGGCTTCCACTGAAAATGCATGACTGCAGGCCAAGACAAAGGCCTAAAGTGGGTACTGGGAGGCAGTTACTTGCCTCCTGGCCCATTTACCTTTATTTTATGTGACTCTGATTCTATAATCAAATACTGTATTATTGTATCTTACGAAATATTTCTGTGGGACTTCTGTGATTTACCAGAAGTTGTGGGATTCTATTCAGAACTGCTCCAATGATGCTTGTTATTTTCAAGACATTAGGAGATTTTTGAAAAGGATGGAAGCCTCTCAAGTAAAATCAGTTCAAATATCTAATATAATATAGGGATACAAGGTATCATTCTGGGTCTGAAGTTACAGTATAACTACAACAGAAACTTATGTTTGGGATATTAGAGAACCTCCTTTCTAGTGAACTTTTAGTAATGCTCACAGTTTCATTGGACAGATTCAGCAGTGTTAACTAGGTAAGCTTTTTTAATGAATAAGACATGTGAGTCAATCAGACATACTGCCATAATGAGTGAACCATGTGCTTGTCTGGCTGTTTCCTTTTTGCCATAACTAAATACATTTTCCATAGTGTCCGCCATAATTTGAATTTTTCTAAAGTCCAGTACTTGAATATCATCAGTCAGTGCTCTGTATTTTTAATTTTGAAGTCTAGTTAAGTTCACTGATGTATTGGAATGCATTTTTAATTAGTGATTATTGTTGTCTTGTGCTCGTTTACATCCTAAGTCAATGCAAATATGTTTGTATGTAAACCATGAAGCAGGTGCCCTTTACAGTCGTATGCTGTATCTCTTGTTCCCCAACCATTACATATAAATCATTGTCTGAGCAGCTTGGAAGAGCTACTTTGGAAGCTTATACTTTGCGATGACAGACACAGGCGCACTTTCAGGAAGATCATGTAAAGACTGATATGATGAGGTGAAAATCTATATATTATTCCAGAATGTAGAATATGAAATTAGTTTGTTATTTGCGGGGTTTTTTTTTCTGAAATATAGAGCATGATATCTGAATGTATTTATTATCTGTAGAGCTCCTACAGCTGGGAATTATTAAATCAACTAAGAAATAAAATGAAACACCGAAATACGGTGACTTATTTCACCACTGTTCAACTAAGAAGAAATCTATTTGTAGAATGACATGGAACATTATTATGTTGGCATGTTATTGTATTCACAGCTGACAGTACATAAGTAGGAAGAGAAGCATAGGCTATGAGAAATTAACTCAATGCAAGATGTTCATCTACCTTAAAATTAATGTGTCTTGAGTGTATTATTTTTATTTATTTTTATTTATTTAACATTTGTTGACCGGGAATGTGCGACTAGGTTCCACAGATCCTGTTTTCAGCGGAGGCCCGGGGAGAAATGAATTATTAGCCCCAGGGCTGTTAGGCACATCTCTAATACATTGTAAATCTTCTTTTCTAATTTCATGTTTTCCAAGTTTGTAGCTCAGACGTGTTGCATGTCCTTACATCGTTACCCATTAGATTCTCGAGGTACTTGGTACATATCAATGCTGGAAAAGTAAAATCTAATACTAAATACAGGAAAGATGACTTAACCTATGGAGATGAAAAGGTCCACTACTCTTTTATTGAAATAAACATTTGTCATGAAATTGTTCTGCATTTTTGTTACCTTTCATTTAATGGAAACAATGTGGAGAAACAAAAAACATGGTGGCTTGATATAAGGAAACAAAATTACTCAGAAGTAATAGAAGGAAACTAGAAGGAAACACTTAAAGCATCTGTTGTAGCCCTTTTCTCTGGGATCTTAAATAAATAATCGTGCGTCACTAATATGTGCAAACAAACAGGACGATGGACTTCAAAACACCTAAGTAATGAGACCTTCAGTCCAGAGACAGTGAGTGAACAACAGCAGGACACTTTTTATAAAAGTGGATTGTCTAGCAGTTTTTCATAGTATCAGTAGCAAGTTACTCTTTAATATCTCACCTTTTGTGACACATCAGTCTTGTCAGTGCCAGGAATCCTGCATGACTGCTCAAAGCTAAAGGAACAAAACAGTATTTTCAAACACTGAACGGCAACTTAAATAACACAACATAAGCCTGAGCAGCCTAATATGTCTGCTACAAGCTTGCTGCATGAAATAATCAAGGTAATAAAAAACATGCTAAGATAGATAGAACAAAGGATACATTGTTTAATTAAGGACTTATATTATTTTAAACGTAACTAAGTTATAAAGAGATGTGGACAGCATTCAAAATGACATTTATTAGACTGACCTTCAGAGAAATCCTGAATGAAGGAGAATTTCATTATGTAAATGCATATATATGAGTATGCACAGATTTATATGGAAAAACGTGCATTGGTCGAGTATGCTGACTGTGAACAGGTAGGGGAGGTGTCACTACCCATCAACATCACAGATGCTTGATTAGTACATAAATCATTATCAATATGTTTAAGAGCATATTTGTGAAAAGTACTACGCTCAACAGTTTGTGAGTCACGGATTCAAAACATCTGCCAGTACATGAGAGTGCAAGCATAAAATGAAGAGATGTGGCTAGCTGCAGAGCAGTCTCCAAGTTAAGAGACTGGCTCAGGCAATGAAGACTGAAAAAAAGAATACAGGAATGGATCCCGACCCAATGACATAGAAAGGCAAAGCCCTAAATGTGCCCCACATGGCCAGTGTTTGTCTAGCCACATTGGACACTAGACCGACTAGGCATTGAAGGATGAGAATGAATGGTCATTGCCAGCTCACCCATTTTGGGTGAGGGTGGTGGGTCAACTTATTGCATTGGCAGTACAGTATTTACAGGAGTCCCGGTATATTGCTTATAAAAATTAGTCTACTATGCACACACTACAAGTGTATTGCCTGTAACAAAGAGTCTATTTTGCACACACTGCATGTGGAGTGCCATCTGCACAAGAGACTTAGCTAGTGTCATAGCATGCATCTAAGCACATCCTGTTTGCAGCCAATAGTGAAGCATTCAAACCGGCAAAGAAGAAAAATCCACATTCTTTGAACAGATAGCAGCACCATGCTAGACACCCAGTTTTTACCTCCCAGCGAACAAATGAGCTGAGTTTCTTGGCTCTGAGAAGAAGAAAAAGGTACCCAAAGGAAAATAAAGTTTTGGTGCTGGCAGCCACCACTTCACCCCCCAAATAATACAGGAGCACAGAAAGGGGCTGTTAATCCAAGGAAGAAAAAAGTCCAACAGGCTGGTAAAGACTGTTCTAACAACAATGTACTTAAAATTATATCAAAAAGAAAAAAACAATAGCCATGGCTCAAATAAAACTAGAACTTTTAATAAAAATTAAAGCAGAACAACCAAGAATACAAGGTAAGTGCTTTCACAGTCCTCAGGCTGCTTCTTCAGGCTTATTCAATTGAATAGATCTGAAGAAGCAGTCTGAGGACTGTGAAAATGCTTACCTTGTATTCTTGGTTGTTCTGTTTTATTTTTTATTAAAAGTTTTGGTTTTATTTGAGCCGTGGTGATCGTTCTTTCTTTTTGATATAAAGAGAGCCGTTAGCTGTCTTAACTGATATCTAGGAATATTATGTCATAAGGTATAGGGCTACCACCTTCACAGTCATTAATGGTCAGAAGGCTGTGAAGTAATCTTACAGTCAGTATGACATTATTCTTACCAGAGAATCAAAGTAGTGTTGTTGTTTAGGTACTATAATAAGAAGTCAGGTCAAGCAAACAAAAGGTAGCAAATATCTTTAGTGATAGGGAAATTATCAGAATCAAAGTCATGCTGAAAGCTCTTGGGCTGCACAGTGCACAGACAGAAGATGTTTGTTCACATCTACGTCAAAGTTGCCTTTACAGCAATATAACAAAATAAGCCTTTAACTTTACAACCATGTACCGGATCTCGGGGCAACATTTCTCAATCAAGGCAAGCAAGGATAAAAGAACAATGTAATATGTTCAGGACTGAGAAAGTATTTGTTTTATTTACACTTTCTTAACTGGGTTATTCCCACTAGGCAAATAGTCTCCTTTCTGGGGAGGAGATAAAAATAAAATTATCCCAGGTGGATAAAGGTCGTAAAATGTATAATAAAAAATCCACAGTAATAACCACAAATGACCACCATGGCTCAGGCATAGAAAATAATTTAATAATAACCAGAAAATCAATATATATATTTATATATTGATTTTCTGGTAATGATTACATTATTTTCTAAGCCTGAGCCATGGTGGACATTTGTGGTTATTTCCGTGGGGCAGACCCAAGATGTTATTCATAATGACTAGGGTAAAGTTGTCCAGGGCTCTCTGGTACTGCCTGAGAGCAACTTTTGAGAAGGAGAAAGATGGAAAACAGAGAGGAGTGGTGTTTTGAGAGAGTCTGTATTGTAGATTAAGCAGTATGAGGAAAATAGTCAGAAATCAGACATAATTGCTATACATGATGTGCATAGCTGAATACCACACTGAATACCACATATTGTGGGTCACAGAAGTACAGTCTGGAGGTCTGGTGAGTGATGTGTGGCTGCAGTGATTAATGAAACAGAAACGAGTGATAAGGGAGCTGTGCCCTGTCCACAATTCAAAGAAAATATTTGTCCCGAGTTTACTGGGTTTCTGGCAGATTATGATTGTGATAACAACAAGATGTTGAGAGTTTATAGACATGTGAAAGTGATGTGCCAGAATTACAGTTCTTCGGATTTCAAACAGCTGACTCCACTTCAGCGAACTTCCATTCAACCAAAAGCATGGACTACCAAACTCCTTTCCCTGGGAAACAACCCACCTGATCACCAGGTAAAAGACCTAGATGGAAGCAAATTAAACCCACCCAGGTGGGGGGGCTTTTCCCCCACACCCCTCAAACTAAATATACTAATTCTGAGATTGTACCACACTGGGGAAAAGGGCAAAGTTCACCCTGGTGACCAAGTGGTTCATTTTCCAGGGAACAATGTTTGTTAGTCCATGCTTTCGACAGAATGGAAGTGGAGTCGGCTGTTTGAAATTCAAAGAACTGTAATTTTGATGAGTAGAAGTAGACCCGTGTAGGTATACAAGGAAAATATTGCATCTAACACAACTGTTTCTTTGAAGGAAAAAACTGTGCTTCTCTTACTGCTACTGAGTTGGAAAAAGGCAATGGTGTAGCCATGAAACAAAAGCCTATCATTAAAAATTGAATCTAAGAAAGGGAAGCACTGAACCAATATTACATCTAGAACAATGTGATATGTACATTGGGGATAAAGCCAGTGGAAGTCAGGGTATCTTTTCCTATAGGAAATGGAAGATTCTGTGAATTGACTTTCAGTCTATGGATTCTAAGATTCTTAGCTTTTTTCATGCTAAGTTGTTCTAGAAGCCATGGTTCATAGGTTCATAGGTTGGTACTTGGCTATCGGCCCTAGGACCTATACAAGCCTAGCCATAACCATTCCCTGGCTATTTCTTACCACAGTATTTACTTCCCTGGACCCCTTTACATTGCGAAAGGCTGTGACAAAGTGTTTGCAATGAGATTAAAAACACATTTTAGGACTGCAGAAATTAATGAGGAGGAATTTAAAGATTATTTTTGGAATAAGACAAAAACATATATGAAATACATGTTTTGATAATGGAAAGTTATGGAATGGGGCGTGAGATGTTTATGCCTCTGCATAACTCTGATGGAAGAATCATGCATCTACTGACTGTTGTACCTGTAGATGGAAAAAAGGGGTTGCTAAATACTGGGGCAGCCAAACATTTGTTTTTATTGTGGATCCAGTGAACATTTAATAAAAAACTGTGAAAAGTGTACGTGTATACAGTGTACAGAGCTATGACATGGGAAAACAACAGTAGAATAACATGCAGAATTCATGGCAGTTCTAGGCAAAAATGAAGGAGAACAAAATAAAACTTTAGCAAAATAAAGTTGTAAAAAGTGAAAGGATTAATTTAAGTATTGTGCTGTTAAATGTGAATAGTATAATAAATGAAAAGATAAGAATGAGTGCTATTTTCTTGTGTAAAGAGCAAAAATGTTGATGCAATATGTTTACTGGCTATAAGAAAGTTAAATGAAACAGAAAAAAAACAGACAGAGATGGTATGGAGAGGAAAGTGGGAACGCAATTTTAATTTTGGGAAAGGCGTGTTCTGTAATTACAGTTTTACTTAAAAGATCAGATATTCAGATTTTTAATATTATTATAATAAAAACAGGGACATCAGCAACTGATATTAGGGATGGAAAAGGGACTGGAGAATTATTATAATTTATGCATCTAGAAGCTGTAAGAATACAACATTAATGTTTGAAGAATTAAATTATTTTATTATGCCCAGCACAAATACTATTTTAACAGGGGATCTGAATTGTCAAGCAAGAAAAATGAGAGGTAAGATAGACAACAATATAAGAGTATGTATGCAAATGATTAAAACGGGCAATATACAAGTGGGAAAGGAAACAAATTTCACATAAAGAAGAGGTAACATAAGGGAAGAGACAGATTGCACAATGTTTTCTGAAGGTTTAAAGGAACAACGGGAAGAACCATCAAAGGTTATTTTATCTGATCATTTTACAGTAACAGCTGGGATTTCAAATATTGAAGGGTATATTTCTAACAGAAAGTTACTAAGGATCATGTTTAAAACAGAAATGGAAAGCCTGTGGGAGGATCATGTTCCTATGAAGGAATTTGATTTTTCAATAAAGTTATACCCCAGTATTCAATAAAATCTGACTAGGCTCTATGTACATGGCCACTGTTCCCTCTCAGCAGCATGCCATGCATATTAATCATGGCACACTGCTGAAGGAGATCATAGTAACACAGATATTGAATCCTTGTAAGCAGCAATGTAGAGGCTGTCCCATAGTTGTAGATTGTCCAGGAAATTCCTAGACAGATGTTATGCACTTGATAAGAATCCTTGTAACATACTCTGCTACTGTATAAATATCCTTGAATTTTATTTTTTTTTTAATGCTAGTTTGCACAGAACAGTGCAGTGTGCAGCAGTGCCGAGCTGTGCTTACACATACACAGCTGACACCTGCCAGACATGTAAAAATAGAAACGGGGTGTAATTAATTATTTTATTTTTATTGTTTTGAATAGCCATTTGCGCATTGCTGTGCTAAGCAATGCTAAAAGGTAGCTTAGTAGTTTATGTGAAGGTATACTGGTTTTCGCACTATTCAAGTAGCTAAATAGGTTGAGTCATGGCGTCATGTATAATAGGATCCCGGGTTTGAGTACTGAGTACTCATAGCTTTTTAAATTTCATGCTGTAAAAATATGTGAAGTGATCTAAAGGGCAGTTTAATACAAAAACAAAACTGTTACATTTGGAAAAGCTGTACAATGTTAAGCACTGCTGAAACATGGTTGATGGTTATTTTTGTTTGCGCTTTGCTAAGCTCCTCTGAAACACAGTTGTGCTAGTTTGCACGATACTTAGCTCCACTAAAATGGTTTGTGTGATGCTAAGCAACACAGTCCTTTTTTGAAAGTTATAGTATGACATGTAAGGATGAGAAAGCAGCTTATATTAAGGCCAATAGTTTGGAGTTCTACAGCATTCGAGTCCATAGGAAATTGTTGATATGCCTGGCAGTATTGGTGAGGGAGTGCGCTTTCAGGAACAGAGCTAGAGTGTTCAGGTGTCCAGAGTGTTTGTTGAGCTCCTGATCCAAAACTATGACCCCTGGCTGGTGCAGGGCAATTACCAGGGCTCCGAATGTAAAGCTGAAACCTGGGATTGGTTGGCTAGGGATCTTACCAGTGCTACTGATATCCCACACACTGGTGAGAAGTGTTATCACCACTATGATGACCTTAAGCAAAGAAAGAGGGGAACCGTGGACACCTGGATCCAAGAGGCTAGGGTTGGGCATACCCCACAGGTATGTAAGCATGTTTGCTACTACTTTACTAATATACAAGCTGAATCTGTGAAAAACTGGTATGCATAACGGTTTGCTTCTCTTCCAACAGCTGCAGCTGAATGGGCTCACAATGTCCAGTCTCACGGAGGGCGCCTGGCCAGGATGAGGCATGAGTGTGGTAAGTAGGGAAAATTTCTGATAAGTGCAGTGCAATAGACAATAAACAATAACAATAACAATGAACAATAAAGTTTGAACCAGGATTGTGCTTTGATAAGTAATGTGTGCAAATAACTGCAGTAGGGCTATGTTCACTGCATGTGTGTTCTAATGTGACTCCAGTCAACTGTAAAAAGGAAGTTAATAAAGACTGCAGATGTAATTGCCTGAAAATGTATTGCACTACCCACAGTATCGTTCAGGGCTGTCTTCAGGCCAGTTTGTGTCAAATAATGCTCTCTGTTCGTTCCACTCCAGAAACAAAGTATATGGGTAAGGTAGTCCACATTCTGGGCAGATATATGTACAAGTAAGAGATTTTAAGGAACAATAACAATAAAGTTTAAAGCAGGATTCTGCTTTGATAAGTAATGTGTTCAAATAACTGCAGTAGGGCTGTATTCACTGAATGTGTGTTCTAATCTGACTCCAGTCAATTGTTAAATTAAGTGCACATCCCCTGGAGTCACAGTTTTGGGTTCTACTCCCATGCCAGCCAACTCAGAAATAACCGGCTGTCTAGTCTACTTAATGTACATGAACATACCTCTCAACTGCCATGATTTTTTTGTAATGGAATGACAGCTGCCCAATCTGTCTGCTCCTTGATTAGCAGATCAATGGCTACCTGAAATAAAATTTATTTGCAAATCTGTTTATGGAATACCTTGATAATAATGTATGAGCACACTATGTAAAACAGTTCCCTGTAGTTGTATACCTGCACTTGTTAGTGCTTGGCCCATACTGTCCCATGCTATCACATTGAGAAGTATGTACGTACAACATCTTCTATGGAAGAATCGGAGTCACTGTACTCACAACTGGCACTGCACACCTATAGAAATATGTTTTAGTAGTCTGTGTAGTAATATCATCTGCAAGTTCACTAATGGTATGTTTTTCTCTCTCTCCTCACCCCTTATCTTCTTTAATTTATTAATTTTATTTATTATTATGATCTTATATTAATATATTCTGTTAAATTAACTGTTATGTTGGCATTATGGGTTATTATACTGGTTTGCTATTAACATACTTACCGTTATATTATTTATTGCTGTGTTCCACATAATATACCTTAATATGTATTTGGATTACTCAATATTATGTTCTATTATGTTAATACTAACATTGGTTTGGTTATTACTTATTTTAATTTATGTTTATATCTAATTTACTATAGCCCGACAAGGTAGGGTGGATCCAGGTGATCCACCTACCTTGACTCCCCTGGCTGTGGCACCAGGGCCCAGCATGGCTGGGCCACAACCTGGTGGTACCCCCTCTGCTTTCCCTGCATTACCTGTGGCATTGAGTAGTTCCACCTACCTCAGGATGGGGCTGGATCTCTGGGAGCGGCAGTGGAGGGGGTGATTTTGTCACCTGTCATGAAATACTAGGCATGGTGCACAGGTTGCTCCATCTAACTGTTGGAGGTCAACTGCGCCTGATTGAGAGCATGCTTACTACCCTGGTGGGGCAGCCTCACCCTGGATGCCAGCCACCACAGGGCCAGTGAAGGAACAGTGCCAACAGTCCTATAGGTGCAGACTTGCATTGTGCTGCTACCTTGTGGATGCTCCTGAGACTGGGATTCCACAACACCCTTCCCATCCAAGGTGTTCACCCCCACCCTCTTGTGTCACACACCAACCCTGTCTGCTGTCTTGTCTGTCTTGTCTGTCTGCAAAAGCTTCCTCACCTTTCCAACTTACCTCCCCCACATGTACCTATGTCCCTTCCCCACATCCAGTCTCACCTTAAAAAAATGGACACCTGTCCAAAAAAAAAAAAAAAATATATATATATATATATATATATATATATATATATATTTATATATGTATGTATGTATATATCATCCCATACATAGCTCACCATTTCACACACATGTCCACTGGACACATGTAATTTGCTCCAATTAGTTTCAAATACAGCACTCTAAAGTCATACACATACTAATACATGTAAGTGCGGTATTTGTTATACAAATACAGCACTCTAAAGTCATACACATACTAATACATGTAAGTGTGGTATTTGTTATACAAATACAGCACTCTAAAGCCATGCACATATTAATACATGTAAGTGTGGTATTTAACAGCAGATAACTGTGCAATGATAATTACAACATGTACAAATTCACCTTCCATAACAGTCACTCTGTAGCTCAGTCTGTAAAATGCATTGAAAAAAATAACTTTTTGGTACACATGGTCCTGGATTCAAGTGCAGCTGCATCTACCAATGAAAATACATGTATGTGGTCAACAATATTATAAAGTGTGATATGTATTTATTTCTCATCACCGATATATACACCAAAAGCAGTACAGTTGGAATGTCTGTATCTTTGTTACAGAGGGCAATAGCATACAGATAGGGCCACTCTCATCCTACTCCTAGTGAAACAGGTAATGCAGGAGGTTGCATTCCCAATCTTCTCCAAGTCTTTAAAGCAGATTAACTGGAACCCTCTAAAAACCCTTCCTCCGGATACTGCTTTCTCTTACTTCAACACAGTATTCACTAAATTACTTAACTGCTTTGCCCCCTATAGAACTAAAAGAGTCATATCCAAAACTGTCCCCTGGCTAACCAAACAGACTAAAACCCTTATGTATCTCTGAGACAAATCATGGAAATACTATCAGAAATTTAAAACTCCCTGACCGAGTACAAACAACTTTGTAATCAGGTGAAAAAAATAGCTATCTACCGAAAATCCTACTATTTTAAACTTCAAAATAACCATAAATCCAACCCCAAAAAATACTGGAGTAGTATCTCCTCTGTCCTCTGGCCTGGCAAAAAAGATAACCTCTGCCCTGACCCCAACTCTCCTGACCATGTCCTAGCTACTCAGTTCAATTCCTTCTTTATTGACTCTATAGCCAAACTTACCTCTTCTTTACCAAATAATACCTCACCCATCACACCCAATCCGTCCCCCTCAACCTACAGTAATACTCATCTCCCTCCTTTTACTCTCAAACATATTCTTAGGCATACCATAAAAAAACTCTTACTAAAATTTAAAACTTGTTCTAATGCCCCTGACAATATTGCATTTAACTTCTTCAAGCTAGCTGCCGATGGCATAGCTCTACCCATCTATATCCTAATAAATGACTCCATCCAAGAGTCTTGTGTACCCCTCCTCTGGAAAAAAGCCTTCATCATTCCCCTCCAGAAAGGGGGTAGCAATTTTACAATCTCCATTTTCCGTCCAATAGCTGTCCTGTCCCCTATCTCTAAAATGTTTGAAAAATGTATCCACCTACAACTCTTACCCTACCTGTTAGACAATCAACTATTGACCCCTACACAACATGGGTTCAGACCTGGTCACAGCACCGCTGCTGCCCTGCTCTACTTTCTCAAAATCATAAACTCTGCTCGTGATTCTGGAAACATTGTATCTATCCTCCTTCTCGACTTATCTAAGGCCTTTGATACTGTATCCCATAATCTCCTCCTGTCCGAGCTCTCTCATCTCAACCTTTCATCTTCTTCCATCAACTGGTTCACTAGCTACCTCTCAGACAGGGAACAAGCCGTAAAGTGGAACAACTGTATTTCTTCCTTCCTCCACACTCCAGCAGGTGTTCCACAAGACTCTATATTGGGCTCCTTACTATTCAACATTTTTATTAATGATTTCCACCAAAGCATCCCTAATGCTAACTCGTCCAATACGCACATGACTCTACCATCATCTGCTATGCCAAATCTCTCCCCACACTTATCAATTTAACTCAAGAAGCTTTCTCCTGCTGCCTTGGATGCTAGACAATCAACTAGCTCTCAATGCATTAAAATCAAAAATGATGATATTCATCCCCTCTAGACACACCGATATTGACTAAACATCCTTCTCTATCTTCAGCCAGAACAAAACCTCTATCAAAATAGTTCCCGATACAAAACTGCTGGGTGTCCTTATTGATGATCTATTAAAACCTGACACACATCTACAAACAAATATTAAAAAACATCAAAAGCTTGGAGTGCTATACTGTCATAGCCACTACCTCACTCCCACATCCAAACAACTTCTGTCTACCACTTAACTCATTCCCTCTCTCTTATAAGAAGCCCCTCTCCTTACTCATCTTCAATCATCCCTTAAATCTAAACTATCTTGCTGCTATAATAAAATCTCTAAGTTTGCCCCTGGATCCAAATCCTCCCCTCACCACTGCGACTCCCCCCATTCCCCAAATTGGTTGGAACTCACAAACTACCTGACATACATTCAGCTTACAGCAGCTCATATGCTCATTTTTAAACCTTTTAACTCTCCTTCCCTCTCCTTCCCCCTAAAATTGCATCAGCCTCATGGAGTACTCAGATCCAATAATCAAAATCTCCTCGAACTTTATAAACCCAAACACACTCCAGGGTAACTCTTACTATCTTTCTTTCTTGCCAGGTCATGGAATTCACTTCCCCCACACATTAGAAATACCCATAATCTCTCCACCTTTAAGACCTTACTCCACTCTTACCTTTCCCTTATCTGGGAATACTCCTCTCACCCCACCTGATGCCTTTCACCCTTTTCACCCCTTCCTATCTCAAAACCAACCTAAGACCTCCTCCTGCTCTTTATATTTTACTTTTCTCTACAAATCTCCCCATATTTTTAACACACAAAAAAATGAAACTGCTGAATGTATATTTCCAGTTTAAATACTTGTTTTTATGTCTTCATATATATTGTGTATTACTTGAAATTGTTGGTTTCTTTTATTATTTAAATATTGAAAATACTGTATTTTGAAACTTTATTGTAGATATTGAAAATACTGTACTATAGAGCTTTTCTTCCTGGGCCTTCATTGAAAATGGCACCTCAGTCCAATGAACTTTCCCGGTTAACGAACTGCAAATAAAAAAAAAAAAAAAAAAATGTTGAAGTGTGTACTGAAATTGTGCTCAGTAATATTACTCTACAGCCCACAATATTTTGCTGGTGACATCACAGACAATCACAGAGGCACAAGTAACATATATATATGGTGGTCGAGCTAGATGCAAGGGTTACCAGCACATACTCAGCAGGGGAATACCATGGCATAACACGTGATCTGGCAGTTGGCCACCTGCCTGACATCATGGTTAATCTACACCTATCTGTTTTGTAGGACACACCAAACATTTTGTCTTGCACAGTCTTACTGATACCGGTGGCTGACACACTTACCTGACACACATACCTTACTTCCCAGTGGCTGCTCTCAGTGTGGATCTGCCTATAAAACAAGGCTGCCACAGGTCCCATACTTACTCTTACAGCTTGTTGTCTTGCAAAGTGTTCACCCTGTCTGCTTATGCCTATCGCCTGCAGCATCACCTTCAGCTCCAGCCTGTAGCACACAGATTTGTATGTAAATAGCTGCTACAGACATCCTCTCTGCCATGACATAGGATCTGTTCCCCACTATTTCCAAACCCAACAAAGAGAAAGGGGTTGTAATATGCATTGAAGCCTTACATCTTTTTCAGTGTTTGCATAGGACTGGCTGAATATAATGCAAATCAGATGTGCTGGCTGCAATCTGCAGTTCAGAAGCACAGACTGGCTCTGGGGCAATCACTCCCTAATACAGAACCATGTTAAAAAGGCAAACAGCTAGCTAGGGAAAACATTCCGTATGTAAGTTACTTTTTATGGTCACCTCAGCCACAACTTCTATATATATTGGTATTGTTTAACAGAGAAGTTTGTACTCCATCAGGTATGCAAATATTTTGTTTCCAACATGATGCACATTTGTCTGTGTACGTATGGGGAATGGGGATTACAGCAGTAAGCTTTGCACGGAACTGTACATCTGACATGTTAATGATCTGCAGATGGGTTAGATCTACAGAGGAGCTAGTGAACAGTATGGATAGGATGCTGTATGTTAAATAGGTATACCACTGTCCTGGGAATTTCATGTTGATACAGGTGGTAATACCACACTGCTATTTGTGTGGCACTGCTTGTTTTACATATTACAAGGGGCGTACACATATGGGTCATATCTTAAAGGGGAATGGGGATTACAGCAGTAAGCCTTGCACGGAACTGTACATCTGACATGTTAATGATCTGCAGATGGGTTAGATCTACAGAGGAGCTAGTGAACAGTATGGATAGGATACTGTCTGTTAAATAGGTATACCACTGTCCTGGGAATTTCATGTTGATACAGGTGGTAATACCACACTGCTATTTGTGTGGCACTGCTTGTTTTACATATTACAAGGGGGGTACACATATGGGTCATATCTTAATGGACTTTTGTTTTAGTTGTGTGACCATACAACATTATTTGTCATGGCACAAGCAGTAATATACGAGTACTATCACTATCCTACTCACATCCACACCCTTACTATTTTTGCATGGTGTCTAATGTGACATGTGTAACCAAGCAGTGATTACTGGTAGTCATCTGTTATTGCTGCAACTGTACATGCTATACTGCCACATATGTGATCCTGACACATATTCCCATTTTGTTGTCTTCCAAGAGATATGTATCCAAGATGTGGGGGGCCTTTTACAGAGGCTGTGAATGAAGCTATCCTGGATATATATATATATATATATATATATATATATATATATATATATATATATATATATATATATATATATATATATATATATATATATATATATATATATATATATATATATATATAATCGGGCATGGCTTAGTGGTAAATCACATTGTCTATAGTGTGCAGGGTCCTGGGTTCAAGACTTGCAGGATCTGTTTATTGGAGGGTTGGGAAGGTGGCATAATGGTTAAGGTGTTTGCCTTATAAACACAAGGTGCAGGGTTTGAGTCTCACAAGGGTTAATTGGCTAGGTTTAAAATGGCTTGCAAGGGCAGTTAGCTTTGTACTAATTTATGAACCTATGACAAACAGGGAAGAGTGGGCAGAACTGTGGGCTGACCTGGTTCACAGGTCACAATATGAATGCCATTGGACAACAGATCAGGACATATGAGCAGGTGTGACACTATGCCACAGAAGAGCAGCAGATATGGTCTAGGATCGTAGTGTCACCAGTGGAGGGCTACAGATGAACAACCACTGTCAGCCACAGAGGAATTCCTGGTGAACCTAGGAACACAGGACAGCTCCCAGGCATCCATCACACAGTATGTCGTGGATGTGGGTGTCACTATTTCCATACAAGAGGAGTGTCCAGGTATGCTTAGTTGGATAAGCATTAGAATACTGTAGCATGCAGTGTTTCACATTATACATACTTTTATGTGGGTGGCAGGTTTTATTATTTGGTGGGAGTGTGAATCTCATGGCCAGATTGTGAGCAACATACCAAGTAACATAATATGCACTGTAAATGTGAGATATGTGGACATAGTAACATAGTAACCTGTCATAGTGCAACATGGGTTGCTGTTTACATTACCTCTCCCTCAGTTTTTTATAGGGCAGTCAGGAATCAGACACTATCATGATTCTGCTCCTGGTAAGAATAATACTGTTGTGATACAGATATAGACTGAGTGCATTGTACTCGCTAAAGTGTCATCCCAGGCCTGGTGGCTGGTTTGATGTACTTTCTGCATGACTGCCAACCTCATAGAGTTTTACCAATGGAACATGGTTTACAGTCATGCCTATGCCTTGTAGTTGTGACCACACTGATAGATTTGCAGTATTTGTAGGATAGTTTGGATTGCCGTATTTGTCAACTGTGCAGAGTGTTGATAAATGTCAGCAGTGTACATCACTGTTACTCATGAGAGTCTTGAATAAGGAGCTTATTATTTACAAGCAACTACAGAAGTTTCTTATAAAGTAATATCTTCAGGTTCTGGTATATGATGGTGGGAGTTAGACAAGTCTGTAATTCTGATAGCATTGTATACAGCTTGACGTATATTGCAAGACACTACTACAGAGCATAGTAGTGCATGCACTAATGTACCTCTTTTCCTTTTTATCACAGGTGACTGGGGGGTTGATCTCTGTCCCCCTGACAAGTTGATGTCAGTGTCTCTCCAGACTCTGATGACGATGGTGGTCAGAGTGAGGCACAGGAGGGGGGATTGCAGGGGCTGAATCTGTCACAGAGGTTAACATCCCTCTTCTGCCCTCATTATTACTGTGCACAGTCAGTATGGCTACACATACCCAGTCCCCTGAGGCCACAGATATTGGACAGTCAGAGTGTTGTGACATTGAACAGGAAAGTTTGGGTACTATGGCTGCAGTGACAGTTGATACTCACCATAGCCAAAGAGGTGGCAAGGTTCCACACAGGTGGATCAATGGGGGTTCTCGTAGGTGGCCTGTTGTCCGTCCATCACCTGTTGCAGGTGTCCCACTATTTGTCACTCACTGTGTGCTTATGGTCATCATGGAGGCACAGGCACATTCCAAAAGGACTTCCAGATGAATGCTAAGGGTTATGGATGCAGCACAGTCTGACATCCATGACTGTCTCTACCATGTTGCTGATACCCTGGATTGGCTGTCTTATGCAGTCAGAAGACAGTGGTCTGAGAGAGATTGTAGATTATCTGTCTTGGAATGGTCATTGTTTGTGGAGGAAAGTCTGGTTGGAGTTGAGCATCTGACCCGTGGATGTAGTTCAACAACCACATCAGCTGAGAGTCCACGTGTCCGTGCTCATTCATGTTCCTGCAGTGGCAGTACATCTAACTCCCTAGAGGTGAGTTGCCTGTCCACACCAAGATGTGGCAGGCCATAGGCTCATGGTTCTGGGCATTTCAGTGGATGACATTGTCCCAGCAGACAGCATATACCCTCAGGTAGTAGTGCTGCTTTTGACCTTGGGCATGGAGGTGCTAGTGCAACTACTGGCAGACGCAGTTCCCATGTTTGAGGGTAGATATGGTGAACTGACAGCTCTGCCATGCATGGTTCAAAGCTGTCTAACATACAGTCATGTACGGATAGTGCTGAGCTTCACTGTGTTCACGCAGACACTCACACACCACTGTCACAATCAGGTGACCTGCAGATACACACAGCACATTCCATGGCCCATCTTGCTTGCTTCCCTTCCTGACTCACACCCATGCTTGCCAAACTATTGGGTTATCCTTGATCTCCTGCACCACCACACAACACCCTGTGCAAGTGATGATACCCATGCCATACCTCTGTCATCCTTATCATCGATGCAGGGAAATAAAGCTATGTGTCTGATGCACAGGGTGACTATCGAAATTGCTATGTAATCCTTTAATCCACTCTTGCCTTCACATACTACTTGTACTGGTCACTGACAGATGTCTGCTGGTGGTTTTACTGAGTACACTACATTATGTTGTGCAGATTATGTCTGATGATGTTGTAATGGCTGTATACTTACAAAAAGAACAGTGTCTCATAGAACTGTTGATGTTTCAGGTTCTGGATTTTTTGGACACACATATGGCTATAGTGCTATAATAAACCCATCACCATCAGAGCACAGGAAGGAATGTCATCACAGAATCAAAATGAATTCACAAAGGTAAAGCAGTAGAGGTGCATAGCTCCATAGCTTTATCTGTGTATCACTGGCTAACAGGGACAATGGCATCATGCAGCCTACTCCTGCATTTATAATTTCTGGTACAATGTGGTTTCCTTGATAAGTGCAAGCAGGGTTCTGGGAGCTGACACACCTACATTCTGTAGAGTAGGAGATGCACCATCCACAACCCTGTGTCCTCTAGAGGCATTTGTCTTCATCCAGTTATGATGGCCTTGTTCTGCATCCCAGTGTGTTACTTACACATTATGTGCATTACAGCAGAAGTGTGGTTCACATGGATGGGGAGCCTGTTACATGTAGCGTGTAATGTCATGGTTACAAACCTGTCTCCCCAGCATGGCCTATTTATACCACAGTCAAGGTGCAGCTGTGTACAACAGGTACGTCCCGTATTAGTACTTTCTTAGATGTGCAGGTGGTATACAGTGAGAGCTGACAGCTTCCTGTATGTCAGCCATACACCTCCCCTCTAAAGCAAGTCGTAGACAGAATACATAATTTCGGGTTTCATCCTTGACGCATTCTGCATTGGAGATGTTATTTACATTGTGTATTGGGTTACTATGGGACCTCTGTGGCTGTTTCAGGTGTCAGATATGCCTGTGTACTTACATACCGCAGGTGTCATTGCACTCAATGATAGCTGTGATGAGTGCCACATGCAGTGTTATAATGACATTCTGGGATTTACATGCTATACCTTTATCTATAGGTTGTACAACAGGGAATGAATCCCACATCTTACTGACCAGTGAAAGTTGAAGGCTACATCTCACTCTGTGTCCATGTCCCTGCCTACTGAGTCAACTGTTAGAGGTGAGCAGACAATACAATATTGTCCAGGGGGTGTCTGACTGCCAAAAGTATAGTATTGTGCATATTGTGGCATATAGTATTTGTCAATGGCTCTGACAGCAACTGAATGTGTGTGTCAGCCCATCCTGGGTAACTGTTGGTTCTGTGTGTGAAACGACAGTCCCTCATTTGCAATTATCTGCAAATGTAGCCAGTCTGAGGTCCACGACAGTGGGTGTGACTGCAGAGAAGGGAATGGCTAGGAGGTATAGTCCCAGGAACAATGTGTGTGGGTAGTCCACTGGTGAGTGGGCTCATTGTAGCACTGGCCTGCAAAAACCTATCTTCCCAGATAATGACTGTCAGACACTTGGCTATCCAACAGCTAACATGCAAGTTTTTAAAACACCTCCACAGTGTGTCCACAATACCTGATGGCCTAATTTTGATGAATGTGTTTTTAGGCCATGGTAGGTGGGGTGAGTCATTTTCCCCTCATACATAGCAGTCTGTACCACTGAATTCGGTACAATGTTTAGGGTAGGCATGATCTGACCTTGAACAATGCAAACTGCATTTGGGCTAGTGTCCACAGGTGCACTACATTGCTAGTGATCATTTCCATGATTACCAACTGTGTCTGCAGAGACCACAGGCAAGCAGTTGGAGGGGGGGGCAAATTTATACATACACCCTGGGAAAGGTAAGGAGGCACTGGTCACACGGTTATCCTACAACTGCACACCACTCAGGCAGTGAGTACTGTGCTGACACAATTACCTGGTGAGGAAGGGTGACAAGAGAGGCATCCTCTATATTGCTGGTGCCTGGCTACTAAAATTACTGGCCTCAATACAGCCACTCTCTGCTGTAATACCATGCCCCTACACCTTGTCTCACACCATAAGCAAAATGTTAGTACCAAACTCCACATGAGTTGCAGGCCGCAGCCTGTTTGTTCATCCACATAGTTGTCTCACTTCATGCAAGGCTGTGTAGCCTTGACATACCCTTTACCAGGTAGATACCTTGAGCAGCCATCAGGGCAATCATTACAGTGTGGCATGTATTATGCCTAATATTCCAGGGTTCTTGGGTTTCAGTAGGATTCTATGCGGATGTTGAGTTGGAACACAGCTGCAGTGTCACAGTGTGATGTACAATGTCCGGTGACATACGTGTGCGGGGTTGCTCAGGCAAGCACCACAGTGGAAGTTATGCCTGTCTAGTCATAATGTCACAGCAGATCATACAGCCTGACCATCATTAGCATACCCTTCATCCATACCAAATTCCTCTGTTTTTACCATTTTTGAGGGCAAAATAATGGGGTGTCACGAATTCCCAAGTGGCTCCTTTAATTCTGAATTATTTTATTTTTTCTATTTATTTATTTATTTGTTTGTTTGTTTATTTATTTATTTTTGTAGTACAACTTTAAATTTGTGGCTGACGTCACAATGCTTTGCCTACAGGGGCTGTACGTGAATGACATCAGCTTCATTGTACTGTAACTATTATTTTCAATTGTTTGGAGGGAATATAGGCTATAGGGCTATAGCAGCAGTGCAATAATTTCCCAGTACCCGATGACTACATACCATGGGTCAGGGCCTCCAGCTCCAGGTAAGAAAAAATATGCTGCCAACCCGATGACTACATACCACAGGTCAGGGCCTCCAGCTCCAGGTAAGAACAAATATGCTATCAATGCTTATTGGATTAAAAAGAGTAACTCTGTTTATGGACCCAGCTTATTTGCCACTAATTGCAAAAAACAGCTATTCTACTTGTATTTTAAGCAGACCAGAGAGTTCATTGTCTATTTATATTTAAGCAAGTGAAGCATGCATTAAGCCAATGAATCGCTAAGCAAGCCGCCAAGCAAATGTCTATTTATATAGAAGCTCTAAGCAAGTGAATCATGTGTGTGATCATTCTGCATTACTTTTATGGCTTCAAGCAAGTGAATCTCTGTGTAGGGTGATCGTTCACCAGTTAAGTGAATCTAAGTGTGTAAGCAAGTGAATATCTATTTATATAGAAGCTCTAAGCAAATGAAGATCCTGTGTGTAATCTCTCTCTGCATTACGGCTCCATTTAAGCAACAGCAGTTAAGCTAAGTGAATCTGGTGTGTCTGGCTCCATTTTAAGCTAAGTGAATCTGGTGTGTCTAATCATAAGCACAATGAGTGTGATGTGTGTAAAATGCCCTGGTCTAGAGGTACTCAGGCTCAAACCCTGTACCTTGGGTACAGGTAATAAGAGCCTAAAGTCCCTGCCCACCACCACTTCCCCATTTATGCCTCATATTTTTGTTCTGTTCCTCATAAAATCTGTGGTTTTCTGGATATTTGTGGCAAATTAATGAAGGATTGAATTCACTAAATAATGACAGGCCTTTGAATGTCAGACTTCATATTCTTCAGAAAATAAATGTTAACACAAAACCTTTTATTCTAGCAATTTTCTATGTTTATAAGATCAGTATTTGAAATTTGTCCATGTTGTGGGGGCTGTATTCCCCCATTATTGACTTTGTCCATTTTGTTTTGTGCTAAGAGGTTGAGAGCTATGGTTAGGCATGAGAAATGAATTCTGTATTCCTCCATTATTGGCTTTGTCCATTTTTTTGTGCTAAGAGGTTGAGAGCTATGGTGAGAAGTGAGACTTGAAGTCACTAAATGATAGCCATTTAAGTTTCAGTCTTCCTATCTTTCAGAAAGCTGCTGTTTTGGCATACTGGTATGTTGCTCTGACTATAGTGCACAGGATCCTGGATTTGGGACATGGCAGTAAAATGCATGGTGGTAACACAACATTTTATTCTAGCAACTTGCCAAAATTATACAAGCAGTGTTTAAAGTGTGTCTCTGTTTTTTGAGCTTTTGCCCCCCATGCATTTTAGCTTTTTCCATATTTCTTGTGCTACATAGTTGAGAGATACAGTTGAGTGTTGTGTGGATTTTACAAGGAGCTGAGACCTTCAGGGAAAGAGAAGTTTATTGTTGCTTATGCTGACTCTCCTTGCATTGTTAATAGCATAACAAGTTAAATACTTGCTTTTGATGCAGAAGGCTGTGGGTTCTCCTTCAACAGTATGCAGATGCATTGCTGATACTGTACTATGTTGTTGTACTTTTAAAGGGGGTAGGTGTAACAAGTCAAGGGTGTAGCTGCAGATACAACAGAAGTGAGAAAATGTCATGGACAAGGGCATTTGTGCTCAGTGGGAAGAGCAAAAAATATCATTAACCCAAATTCAGGAACAGAAAATCAGAATTATTATGTTCTGTGCTGCATTATAAAAAATATTTTTTAAGCAAGTACAGTAAAATTTCCAGCATTCAAGATAAAGCACATATGTTTTCACTGCAGACAGTGGAGAAGCAAGAGTGGCCAGTTAACAGCACCTGGATTACAATGATAGTTTTGATGCTTCAGGATGAATGTAGAAGAGGGTCTGTCAGTACTCAGTACTTGATCTTGGACTAAAAATTGAAAGTCTTAAAACATGCAGTTCACCTAGTTTATTTTGTTGTGCATTTACAGCTACTGAATTGGTCTGATAACACAAATCAGAGTAAGTCAAGCAAAAAAATGAAATTGAAAATACGTTCGAGAAGCTGTGCAAAATGCCCATGGCTTACACTACTGTCATTCTATTTTTACACACACACACACACACACACACACACACACACACACACACACACACACACATATGTGTGTGTGTGTGTGTGTGTGTGTGTGTGTAAGTAGACTTTTATGATGGAAATGTGCTGAATTAGGCAGTTCTGTCATTATTGGTTCATGAATTTTGTTTCATTGCCCACTGGAAAAATGTTCAAACAATAAATTTAAATGAGTTCTAAATCTAATAAGTGTGCTGTATTATACAAGGAATATAATTTAATAAAGTCAGTAAGGTGTATCAAGAAACACATGCATTCTTCTTGTTTTGTGTGCAAGGGCCCTATGATTTGAAAACAGCCCAAAGGTAATCTTTATCCACCACTGGCCAGATGCATTTTCTTTGGATGTGGTGTGGGTTTCAATGCTGTTTCAAAGAATGTGAGTTTCAAGGGCAGAAAAGTTTTAATGCTAAGTCTATTTTCATTGTGAGACAGTATTGCTTTGTTTAGTAGATGTATATTAGTGCATTGTGCTATAAAATGTAAATATAAAATCCAAATAATCATTGCAGAAGTAAATCGGTGAAATAGTCAGATAATGGGACATTGGAATGGCTGCAGGATGACTCTGGTGCCATATTTTAGTTGTCTGTTCTTCAGTTTGCATTTGAAAGCTGGTATCCCACAATTCCATTGGACTGGGTGGGGTAATATAATTATGTATGCAACTTTTCTGTTAATCAGCAAACAGATTTGTATCTATTTGTTATGGGCTTTGTCCAGATTTTTGATGTTTCCAGGTTGAGAGGTATGATCATCAGCTCCATGGTGAATGTCTGCATGCCATGGATCTGAGGCATACTGCAGAGAGGTGGGCACCTTTGGCCAATGTGTTTGTACCCACACCTGTCCTATGTATGTCAGACTGTACAGTTATGTAAGTGGAACACGTCTGTGTTCCCACATCATGTCACACAACATCCAGTGTGCTGTCTGGTAGCTTGACAGGCAGTGCAGACTAGAAGGTTAGAGTAATGACCACAGAGCTGAACAAATTCTGTGCATGCACAAACATCCACATCTTCACTGCAAGGTGTGCCACATGTACAACTGCGTAAACATGGCTGTAGCTGACTGTAGGACAAGATGCACATCATGGCACAGCAAACTGGGAACCATCATACAATCTCCCAGTTATGTCACTCTCCCACAAGAGGATCTTCATGAACATATGCCTGTTTGCATACTCATGGCCGTAACCTCATGCAAATGGGTATGTAGTATCATTTCCATCGGTAACAGCAATGTCCCTGATATGTAGTACTTCATTAGCCACACCTGATGTACATACTCATGGGTGATATACATGGGCATACAACCCACTGTATCAATAAATCCAAGAAATAACAAGAACGCTGAGCAAAAAATCACGTTTATAACAAGATAAAGCTTTCAGGTATTACACCCTTTCTGAATGTTTAGTACAGGTATAATTTAAAAAAACATTTATATAGAAGCCATAGAGTCACATGACATACAGCCCAAACATCATGTGAACAAGTTAAAGAAATAGTACATACAAACATACACATTAATATCCATGTTCAAGGATCACACATACATATATATTTTTACAAATCTAAAAAACATTATACAATTATAATCTCATTTCAACTTAACACGCTGTATCTTAGTTAATACGGGCTTAAGGGAAACGGTAGAGTTCAGACCTGGTAGATTATCCGCTGACATTCTAACAATCCATTCAAACTCCCTAACCTCTAACAAATTTCCCATGTCCCCTCCTCTAATGGATGAACAAACAGCATCAATCACTCTAAATTTAAACCTATGACATGGACCATATATATTAATATGCTTAAATAATGCATTATTTTCACAAGCCCTTCTGAGCTCCGACTTGTGTTGTATTATGCGTTCTTTTAATTTTCTAGTAGTTTTGCCAATATAATATGAGCAACACACAGTACAAGTCGCTAAATAGACCACAATACTAGTATTGCATGTGGCCGACACATCAAATGTATATTTTTTATGTGTTATTGGATGCACAAAGATGCTATCGTCAGATGTCATAGACAAAATGTCAACACAACAAGTATTAACTAAGATACAGCATGTTAAGTTGAAATGAGATTATAATTGTATAATGTTTTTTTAGATTTGTAAAAATATATATGTATGTGTGATCCTTGAACATGGATATTAATGTCTATGTTTGTATGTACTATTTTTTTAACTTGTTCACATGATGTTTGGGCTGTATGTCATGTGACTCTATGGCTCCTATATAAATGTTTTTTAAATTATACCTGTACTAAACATTGAGAAAGGGTGTAATACCTGAAAGCTTTGTCTTGTTATAAAGGTGTTTTTTTTGCTCAGCGTTCTTGTTATTTCTTGATATACATGGGCACACAGGTCTGGTGACACAAGTTTACACTTACTTTACCATAGATCACCATGTCTCCACAGGGGTACGACGGGTAGTATATCATGCTCATGTCATTAGTGAGGGCACTGTCACTTGATAATGCTGTGTTTATAACCTCTGTGTGCTCTTCCCTCAGCATGCCAATATTTCACTTCAATGGACATTTTCTCATGTACCATTGCAAGTAGCACCGGTAATTTGACACAACACAAAATTTCCTCAAAAGGGATCTTCAAGCCCCCAGTATTTACCTATGGGGATCATGTGCAATTACTGTCATTGTACCTTATGTCATATAGCCCACTCAGAAGTGATGTCTGCCTTGCATACAGGGCATTGTGTGATCCTGCTGTATTGGGCATGCTGCAAATCAGTGAATGGAATGGTACATGTATTACCCACTGTAAGGACATAGGATCATAGGAAATTACTAGGCTATTAGTGAGCATGTTTGCCACATATCTGGTAACATACAGAGTGATGCCTAGTTGAGAGAGTTTATCTATTTTACTCAAGTGGGAAACAGTATCAAAGGCTTTGGCCAGGTCAAGGTATGTGACATGTACCATTTTCCATTTGTCTATGGCTTTGGAGACTGTCTCAATGAATCAACCAAATTTAATAGGCATGACCTCCCCTGACAAAGACAAACTGTGTGCGATTGAGTGTTTGGAGGTTGCCAATGTCATTGTTAATGAGTTCCATGACACTCTGTCTCATGGCCTTGCAGATCAGGCTACTTAGACTGATGGATCTGTAATTTGCTGCATCAGTGGACACTCCACCTTTGTGCAAAGGGATGACAGTGGCTGTCCTCCCCTCAACTAGGACAAAGCCAGTACTCAGACTTTGATTGCATAGGGCACCTAAAGGTGCTGCAAGTCCCTGCCTGTGTTCATTAGGCTGCAGCCTGGGATGTTATCAGGTCTCATTACCTGGTATATGACATACTAATACATGCTGGTGGTGGAGATATGTGTACCACACTGTCACAAACTGTTGAAGCAGACCTCCACCTAATGGCAAACGGTGCACCTCAATGGCCCTCTGCAGATGCAATCTACATGATTGTATGGATGACCGTCAAGTCACCACAGGGCTTCTGTGTGTGTCCCTCGTGTTCAGGGGCAGTATGCGCTGATTGTGTAAATAAGGGCTGGAACATGACTAGAATTTTATGTGACCTACATCCATCAGGCTACTACTGTCCAATGGTCCTATACACTGAAGTAAAATGGTGTAACATCTGCACACACACACACACACACACACACACACACACACACACACACACACACACACACACACACACACACACATGCACACACACCTGGCTACAGTAAGAATAGTACCATTTTCAGTTCATATATACAGGACCCTGCACAGCATATACAGTTCAGGTTGGTTGCAATTACATTAGCACACCTACCTATCTAATGATACACAACAGAGATCAAGGAACTTGATGCATTCACCACACTTCAAGTGTGCCATTACAATCTCTTTAAGTAATGTTATGGTACATGACATCAGCAGGCCTTTTTCTGGTCAGGACTTTGTAGGTGCATGTCACCTATGACAACCAATATACTGCAAAACCCCACCTCTGTCTAAATCAGGGTGGTGATCACATTTATTTTGCAGGGGGATGCACACACAAACATGGCATCTGGACTGGATTGAGAGTACACCCTCTACCTATCTAGGTGTTATACTCTACGGATGATGGTAGTTACAGCACATGCCACAGCTTAAGTCTGAAATTACTCTGCAATTGGTAGTGTTAAGGTACATGACATCAGCAAGCCTTGTGGAAGAGAGGGATTTGGAGGCCAGCAGTACCTGCAAGAGACAAAATGTGCAGGCTCTTTAATATATGGAATTCCCATTTGTTATGCGGGGGGATGCATACACACACACACACACACACACACACACACACACACACACACACACACACACACACACACACACACACACACACACACACACACACACACACACACACACACTGAGTGGACTGGAGGGAGATTAATACCCCTACCTACCTAGTATTACACACTACAGATGACAGTATTTATAGCACACACCACAACTTAGGTCTAATCTACACCTGACTGCAGGCAAATACTACTGGAGTCCATAAACTAGGCTTGTGTTGAACAGTGAGTGTGGCTGCAGAGTGACATTGTTTTTCAACTGCTCTCTGCATCTAGTAGCCTTGCAGTCAGGTAACTGTTGTTTATCCTAGCTATCTGTCTACAGTAGCCATTTTACCCATATGTGGCAGTTTGTATGCGGATGGGCAAGCATGCAGGCAAAAATAATGTGGCCTGTCAGTGCATGCATACACAACATGGTATTAACACCACCTGTTCACCTGTTAGTGTATGTGTTGTGATATCCAGCAGGAAGTGCATTATCTAATTTTGAATCCTTACATTTGATCCATTGAGCAACACTATATATGTGTCACACTGCAGCTTTAATCACCAGTATCATGGTAGGTAGGACAATACAGACATACACAGACATATAAACATATATATGTAGATAACAGGGACAGACATGCACAGACATAAAAATATATATGTAGATAATAGGGATGTAACTATACATGGATGTGTGTGTGTGTGTGTGTGTGTGTGTGTGTGTGTGTGTGTGTGTGTGTGTGTGTGTGTGTGTGTGTGTGTGTGTGTGTATGATATATGTATATTTGGTATGTGGATGTATGGGTGGACACAGAGATGTATGTGTGTGTATATATATATATATATATATATATATATATATATGTGTGTGTGTGTGTGTGTGTGCGTGTGTGTGTGTGCATGTGTGTGTGTGTATGTACACATACGTATATATATATATATATATATATATATATATATATATATACATGTGTGTATATATATTTGTATATACTTTCATATTCACATATATATATATATATATATATATATATATATATATATATATATATGTATATTTTATATATATATATAGAGAGAGAGAGAGACAGAATATATATACATCTATGTCTGTATCTGTAGACATATCTGTATATAACACATCATTCTGAGTGGGGTGCAACAGACTTTCACTCTGCCTAAGTGTATGAGCATGCCCAATGGGGGGGGGGGGGTTGCTAGTTTCAACCTGACTCCATCCCAGACCTACCTGTACTCCAGTCCAGGATTTGTGTGTTACACATAAAATATGACATCTGTCCCTGTTTCTGCACTGCTGCTCATCACTGAACTTGTTTATGATTTTTTTCAGTTGTCTGATGTAATTAATATGTCACAAATGTTAATAATATTGTACCACACACAAGACTGATGGTCTGTAAATCAAAAAGTAGTACTACCTGATATCCAAAATAAGTAGTCATCTCTAGATTAGAACCCTGAATGCTACTACATAAGCTAATTGTCCTAGCCCTTTGAGCCACATAGGCTCCTTGACAGACAGCAAGCATTCATCACACATACAACTGCAGACATATGTATATAGTTATTCCTGAACTAAGTAGATATAGGAAATGTATGATCATTTTCTTTGTTACTGTCCTGAGACCACCTGACATGCTGCTATACCACTGTTGAGTTTGTGTTACAGCAGTTTCAGGGGAACACCGCTATGTTGGGGGTAGTGGAACACAACCAGTTGTTCTACTGGGATACACAGAAATCTATCATGTCACTCCATTGTCTAACATCTCATTCAACAGATGTACCAGTACTCTGTTGTAAAAGGTCTGCATGAGTACTTCATGCATGGGGCTTAGTGAATAATCCTGGAAACATGGTAGTGGAATGTATATCTGTAGTCCCCTGTGGATGGAATTTCTGTGTATGTAGCCCTCTATATTTACTTTCTTAATATACCAGAGCCAAACATACAATGCAATATCATTATAATCCTTATGAGTACTGTGGAGGATACAGACTTACCTTGCAAATGTAGCAGCTGACACACCCATAGATCAGGGCTGACTCTGTCTGATACAAGCAGTACACAGCCAGTACATGAGTAGGTACGGGATGTGTGGGTTGTCTGCCATCATTTTTAATTTCTGTATATGAGTAGGAGTAAGGTGTCAGTCTCTAGGGTCATAGGTTGTTAGTGAATGTGCTATGCATTGCCTCTTAGCCAATTCAAGGGCATACTGAGTATGCCTACTCTGCCTACAGGGACATCAGCAGGGTGTTCCTTCTCTGAGTCCTCCTGTGACTGTGGCTTCGGTGACCTATGCACTGGTGGGGCCTATGCATGCCTTCCCTTTGCTGCTCCTGCAGCAGCTGTTTCCACAGGATCTTATTATGTAGCATAGCACATACTGTGAATGTATGTGCAGATGTGGCTGGAGAATACTGCAGGGCTCCCCCAGATATATCTAGCCACCAACAGCCCAAACACGTTCTATGATGATCTCAGTTTGTGCATGTGCCTCATTATGGTGTTCTTCTGTGGGTGTGGGTGCATTTCTGATGGGTATCATCACCCATGGTTTCAGAGCATAGCTAGCATCCTCTAGTAAATGGACATGTGGGATTGCCCCCCCCCCCACAAACATCTGGTACAGCTGTGATATTCGCCAAATATGGGAGATGTGATAATTCCCAACACTGCCAGCACACACATTCAGGATAATACGCTGAGCATTGCACATGACCTGGCAGCTGATGGTGTGGTACCCCCTGTGGTTTACATAGATGCTATCCTCTTCAGATGTACCAGTACTCTGTTGTAAAAGGTCTGCATGAGTACTTCATGCATGGGGCTTAGTGAATAATCCTGGAAACATGGTAGTGGAATGTATATCTGTAGTCCCCTGTGGATGGAATTTCTGTGCATGTAGCCCTCTATATTTACTTTCTTAATATACCAGAGCCAAACATACAATGCAATATCATTATAATCCTTATGAGTACTGTGGAGGATACAGACTTACCTTGCAAATGTAGCAGCTGACACACCCATAGATCAGGGCTGACTCTGTCTGATACAAACAGTACACAGCCAGTACATGAGTAGGTACAGGATGTGTGGGTTGTCTGCCATCATTTTTAATTTCTGTATATGAGTAGGAGTAAGGTGTCAGTCTCTAGGGTCATAGGTTGTTAGTGAATGTGCTATGCATTGCCTCTTAGCCAATTCAAGGGCATACTGAGTATGCCTACTCTGCCTACAGGGACATCAGCAGGGTGTTCCTCCTCTGAGTCCTCCTGTGACTGTGGCTTCGGTGACCTATGCACTGGTGGGGTCTATGCATGCCTTCCCTTTGCTGCTCCTGCAGCAGCTGTTTCCACAGGATCTTATTATGTAGCATAGCACATACTGTGAATGTATGTGCAGATGTGGCTGGAGAATACTGCAGGGCTCCCCCAGATATATCTAGCCACCAACAGCCCAAACACGTTCTATGATGATCTCAGTTTGTGCATGTGCCTCATTATGGTATTCTTCTGCGGGTGTGGGTGCATTTCTGATGGGTATCATCACCCATGGTTCCAGAGCATAGCTAGCATCCTCTAGTAAATGGGCATGTGGGATTGCCCCCCCCCCCACAAACATCTGGTACAGCTGTGATATTCGCCAAATATGGGAGATGTGATAATTCCCAACACTGCCAGCACACACATTCAGGATAATACGCTGAGCATTGCACATGACCTGGCAGCTGATGGTGTGGTACCCCCTGTGGTTTACATAGATGCTATCCTGTTCACCCATTGGAACCTTGATGTGTACATGGGTGCAATCTGTGGCACCCAGTACCTCAGGGTAGTGTGCTACAAGGTAGGATTGTTGCATATTGCTGGCTCTCACCTCAGGGAAGAGGGAAAAGATATGTGCTCACTGGCATGTGGTAGCATAGCATCCAGGAACTGGTGGAGTATACTGGATGCCGATGCCTGTGAAACCCCCATCATGTCCCCAGTTGGTCTTTGAAAAAGTACCTGTATGGGGTACACATCCCTTTGTTTGCACTGGGATGGGTTCCCCTCCATTGGCTGTGGCTCTGAGCTGAGGACTGCAGAGGTCAGTGAGCTCTTTTAATATGTCCCTGTCCACCCTGTAGCACTCTACAATCTCCAACTCATGTAGCTCCTGGAAGGTTACCCGGGGCCTGAACAATTTTCTCCTTCTCAGCCTAGAGCTATTGTCAACAGCACCAGTACATGCAGATGTAGAATAGCTGCAGCAACCCCTAACATTATCTCATCAGTTAAAATTTCCAAGTCATTGCTTGCATAATTTATACAGATCTACTGTTGGTCCACCATGTGTGATTGGTTACTAATTATGCATTTCACCTGCCGAAATTGTAACCAAAATCATTTAGTGGCCCTACTTTGGTGCACGGCATGCTGCTGTGTGCAGTGTCACTCAACATAGCTTATTCACTCCTAAAGAATCATCACTGTCACATTACTAGTCTGCTGCATATACACGTTATGCTTCCCACAAACAAGCTGTGCTATGCGGCACACCATGCAAACATGTGCACTGGGTCTTAAACAATTCCTAAAAGTAACAGGACACAGCCCCCTGCTGGCATCCACATCCAGTGGCAATATCAACATGATGTAGCAGCCTACATGGAAGAGATCTACAGACACAGTTGCTCCTTTAAACAATTTAACAAATTCACCTCATTTGCATACATGTCCATGCTGACAGCCTGGTAACAGCATGATTCATAGCTGTATGACCTAGACAACAGCACCAGTGTACAGACCCGATGGAAAACAGCAGTTTCTGACACGTATTATAAAATACTTTTTTTCCTTTATTTTTTTTTTATTGTTTAATTAGGCATGTTTGCGCACTGAGGAACACAGTGTAAACATGGCAAAATAACTTTAAAAAGTTTATTTTTACATATTCCCTTGCATTTTAGACATCTACAATGCATTTTCACACATCACTGTATGCGATTAAATCATTTCAGGGGAGTTATGTCTATGTTTGTGGACTTTTATATCCCCTTGTTTCTGTAGACACTCCTGTACAAGGAAAGTTTTCACATACACTACGGACACAAATAAAGGCTTTACAGGATGCATTTATACTTGTTGAATTGCTCCACCTGGGATATTTGCATAAAAGTCACCAGCTTATGAGGTAATTTGCATTACACAGAACTTTCCTTGCTTGTGCGTACGTGCACGCCGCTAAGCAGTGCTTACTGAATCTAAAATGTTTTGCTCTTGTGTATGCATCACACCACAGTGCATACACAAACAAAATCATGTAGGCTTTATTGAATTCCCCCATACTGTGTGGCATTTAAGGAAAATAAAAAGAAGAATATATTAAATGCACAGCATGAAGTCTATGTGTTTAATGTTATGAATACATTTTAATTTAGATGTTTTTGTTTCTTTTTTGCGGACTGAGAGGTATGAAATGCAGAGTGTTTGGCCTATAATAGCTTGTCTAGCATCCAATGCAGATGAGTAAGGCTTTGAATGTTAAAGAGCTGCTTCTGGTAATAAATGGTTTGATTCTCTCAGTGTTCATTTGTCTTCTGTGTAACTCTACCAAGTTACTTCTCCAGATAGTACTCCTGGATTGCACCTGAAATAGGACACTTGTGTCCAGTGTGGTGTCCCTGGCTGTCAGCAAATGCATTATACATTTGTTTTTTTGAATTCCTGCACCCTTCACAGACACTAATTAGTACTTCACTATATGCTATTTGAGTATGGCTTCCACCATGTGCTTTTTAGTTTATGTATTGCCAGATGCATTTTCATTTGTTTTTCTGTAAAATGTGAAACCCAAATCTCTGTGATAACTGTAAAAGTAAAAAAATAGTATGTACACTGACAGGTTTGAACAGTGTTTATAGTAATTGGGGAGAGACATCCAAGTAATGGGGTACTGGTGTGGATGGTGGGTCCTTATTCATTATTATGCATAGGACTTCATCTGTCCACAATACAGCATAGGAGGTGTATACTGTAACAATACAGCATTATTTTGGATGAGATTTAACAGGTGATAGCTACAGTGAATATAAAAAGTGTACACACCCATGTTAAAATGCCAGGTTTTTGTGATATTAAAAATGAGACCACAATAAATAATTTCAAAACTTTCCCCACCTTTAATGTGACCTATAACCTGTACAATTCAATTGAAAAACAAACAAATCTGTTAGGGTAAAAAAATATAAGAAATATAAAACATACAATACGCTGGTTGCATATGTGTGCATACCCTTAAACTAATACTTTGTTGTGTGTGCACACCCTTAAACTAATACTTTATTAAAGCACCTTTTGATTTAATTACAACATTCAGCCTTCTTGGGTAGAAGTCTGTTAGCATGGCACATCTTGACTTGGCAATATTTGCCCCCTCTTCCTAGCAAAAGCACTCCAAATCTGTCAGATTGTAAGGGCATCTCTTGTACACAGCCCTTTAAAGGTCACCCCTCAGATTTTCTACTGGATTTAGATCTAGCCTCTGGCTGGGCCATTCCAAAATTTTATTTTTTTTTTTTTCTGTGATTGCACAGCATATTATGTTGGGAAGACCGATAATATGTTTAAAATCAGAATTCTACAGCATCTTTCCAATATTAGAAATAAAAATGTGCATAATGCTCTTTATAGGCACATTGAACAGCACTCCACACACACTTTCAGCTTCAGGGCTGTGGTTAACGTAAGGTTAAATAATAGGGGAGGGGATATAAGGTTGTTGACAGAATCCCTTGAATCTAAATGGATCTTGGAGCTGAGGGCTCATAGGAGCCCAGGGTTAAATGACATGGTTCCTTTGAAACCCGCCCTACAAAAAAGGCGGGTAGTTTATTGATTGCTGATTGGTTGGCTTTTAATTTAAAATAATGGTAATGTTTGTTCCTTTTTATCTGATGAAGGGTATCACACCCGAAAGCGCTTATCCTTGGCTGTTTTGGTTGTTTTAATAAAGAAGGAGTTAATCCAGCAGTGTCCTGCCATTCTTTTCTCTTTTTTTAAATTTTAATTTTCTTCTGGTGAAGCCATTCTTTTGTTGATTTAGATATATGCTTGGAGTCATTGTCATGTTGAAAGGTGAAATTCCTCTTCATCTTCAGCTTTCTAGCAGATGTCTGAAGGTTTTGGGCAAAAAAGTGACTGGTATTTGGAACTGTTCACAATTCCCTCCACCTTAACTAAAGCCCCAGTTCCAGCTGAAGAAAAGCAACCCTAAAGCATGATAATGCCACCACCATGCTTCACCGTTTAGATGGTGTTCTTTTGGTGATGCGAAGTATTGTTTTTGATCCAAAAGAACCTTTTGGAATTGTGGCGAAAAAGTTCAACCATGGTCTCATCAGACCATAACACATTTTCACACAGACTTTTGTGAGACTTGATGCATTGTTTTGCAAATTTTAGCTAGGCCTGGATGTTTTTCTGTGTAAGAAAAGGCTTCCGTCTTGCAACCCTTCCCCAGTCCAGACATATGGAGAATACAGGAGATTGTTGTCACATGTAGTTCACAACCAGTACTTGTGAGAAATTCCTGCAGCTCCTTCAGTGTTACTGTAGGTCTCTTGGCAGCCTCCCAACAGTTTTTGTCTTGTCTTTTCATCAATTTTGGAGGGACGTCAAGTTCTTTGCAATGTCACTGTTGTCCCACATTTTCCCCAATTTTTGATGACTGTCTTTACTGTGTTCCATGGTATATCCAATGCTGTGGAAATTTTTTTGTACCCTTCTCCTGACTGATAAATTTCAGCAATGAGATCCCTTTGATGCTTTGTAAGCTGTCTGTGAACCATGGCTTTTGCTGTAGCAGGCAACTAAGTAAATGTCAGGAAAATCCTACTAGGACAGCTGAACTTTATTTGAGGTTAATCAGAGTCTTTTTAGTTGATAGCAGGTGTGTACCCAGGATGACTGAATGCTGTTAATAAATCAAAAGGTGCTTCAAAAAAGTATTAGTTTAAGGGTGTTCACACACAACAATGTATTAGTTTAAGGGTGTGCACACTTATGCAACCAGAGTATTGTATGTTTTTTATTTTTTATATTTTTCCCCTAGCAGACTTGTTTGTTTTCAATTAAATTGTACAGGTTATAGGTCACATTAAAGGCGGGAAAAGTTTTGAAATTATTTATTATGGTCTCATTTTTTATATCACAAAAACCTGGCATTTTAACAGGGGTATGTAAACATTTTATATCCACTGTATGTGGAAAGGTTCTGTTTTGTCTTATGCTGAACAAGTTTATCTTATACACAGTTGTATATATATCAGGGAAGTTGGGGAGGGTTGTATGTTCCATACAAATGGAAAAGGAGTAGCTGAAAATACTTTTATTGCTCATTTCTCTTGGGTTCATTGTTAAAACCTGTTAAAATAAGTACTGTTTATTGTTCTTTTAGAAAGAAGGATTATGTTTAAAAACTCCTTTTTTTTGGCTTCCATGCATTTACATAGGATTATAAATAAGATTTTTAGAATACATAATTATTGTATTAGTTAGTGAAATATCATCTGTGAAATGTAAATGTTTATGGTAATGCAAAAATAAGAGGAAAAAAGGGATGATCTAAGATTAAACAATATTATGACTATATATATATATATATATATATATATATATATATATATATATATATATATATATATATAAGTGTGTGTGTGTGTGTATGTGTAAAGAAGGAGAACCAAAACTCAACTAAACCGATGAAAATTCACAACTCTACCACAGAATCTCATTGCTGGCTTCCAATGGACAGCTGAATACTAAACACATGGAATGTAAAATTCACCACAGAAATGGAACACAAAATTAGCGCTTTCATTACACATTTATTATGAAAACACCATAATATAATAAACATGGAATGAAAGCGCTAATTTTGTGTTTCATTTCTCTGGTGAATTTTATATTCTATTCGTATTGGTATTCATCTGTCTATTGGAAGCCAGCAATGAGGTTCTGTGGTATATATATATATATATATATATATATATATATATATATATATATATATATATATATATATATACATATACATACATATGTATGGAAACTAAGGTGAGATGAAGGAACTAAAACAAAAAGTGAATGGTATAATGGAGAAATATTAGAAAATTTAGACTTTGAAATTTAAAAGACAGACAGCTAAAGATATGAAATGTTTAAACTAAGATATAGGTAAAATATTTTATATGGAAGAAGACCACAAAAAATTGCTTGTTTAGGCATCTTTAAAATGCCAACAGATGAGAGATGGGAAATATGTGATAAAGAGGAAACAATGAAACATTTGTATTGATTGCATAAAAAATAAAGAAAGATTGAAATTACATAAAAATATTTTTATGTGAAATAATTTCAAAAAATGAATGTAAAAATGATTATATATATTGTATATGGAGGTGTCGGGGGGGTTATGAGAAATTGTTAATTAGTGCTATATTCTAGATATTATGGAGTATGAGACATTAGGAACTACATTATAAAAAAGTTGGATGCTTGAAATATAACCAATAAGATAAAGAGGTGGTTGTCGAATAAAGGATAGGGGGTTGAAGGTGCATAAGAAAAGTATACATGTATATGCTGTTTTTGATTTTATGTCTTTTGTTTGATATATTTTGCATGGTAAATATTTGGCAAGTGTAAATTAAAACAACACTCAATTCATTAAGTGCCATGAGATCTTTTACATTCATCTAAGCTGCCACCAACTTGGGCAGATGGTGCCTTAGCATAATGCCTTGTCTGAATGACAGCATCATACTCAGGAGTGCAGCATTCCCTCCACTCCCCTTTATGTCAGTATTGAAAAACTAATCCAGCTATCTGGTGTGAAAATAGAGCCTGCAGCCTTCCACACATAAGGCAAGTGTGAAAGCCGCTGTGCTATTGATACTGCTAAGCAGATTACACAAGTATTGACAAGACAATGCCCTTGTTACCACAGTCAAAGACTTTACCAAATGATACAAAGATATACAGATTTATAAGACCATTATAGAGCCTTCTGACCATCATGAACTGTACATATCAAATACACCAACTACCTGATGATACTAGAGACTAAAGAATTAATGAAAAAGCCAATTCAAATGATGGAAACTAAATACTTGTAATAATAAATGTTTCTTAAATCATTCTAAAGCCTGTAATCTACAACAATTGTATTTGCATAAAGTTTTGAAACAGTGCTATGACTGCTAATAACTCACAGCATATTTACTAATATTAGGAATATAAACTTTAGTTTAAAAAAAAGAATGTAGAATATGTGCAGTCTACCTTTAAATATTTGGGAGTAATTGCATTTTGTCACTTGAGGAAAAAATTTTAGTAGTTAACAGTTGCTATGGGCAATCTCTTTACTTAGTATAGCTTTTAATTAACCAATTAATACTACAAATATCTTAACTATCATAGAATGATTTTCATTAAATGTTTACCTGTCAGGTCAACTGTCCAGCCTTTTTTTTTTTTTTTTTGCATTAAATGTAATCTGTCAATGCCTTTAACTAGCAAAAGCCTAATGTCTTCAGTTTGTTTATGCCTTTTTGCAAAATGTTGTATTCACCTTATTTTAGATTTTGTGTTTCAGCAAACAAACTAAAATTTTCCATGCAGTCCCCTCAGCTATGTTACTTATACAGAAATCAATGTGATTCCTACTGTACTGCATAATTTTCTTTTTCACTATGATACTTCCTTGATAATTATCATATGTATTCTGATGTACAAACATTTTTTAACATCAGATGAATACGCAGTATTCCATAATATTATAAGTAATGACAACATAGCCATGAAGCAAGCAGATAAAGGGGTGCTATAATTGTTTTAGATAGACAATATTATTTTTCATCTTGTAAATTATGTTAAAATATTTGATTATTTATTTATGTATTAACAGGATAGAACTCATTAAGTTAATATCTGGTGTCAAAATGCAATTGTATGATCTCCATATCAGCAGACTACTAGATTTTGGTTTGCTTAGTTATTTTTATGCAGAAAAAACAATTATATGTATCGCCTTCCCAAAATGCACAAGGGCCAGACACACCCACATGTTAGTCCAATTGTTTCTGGACCAGGGTGGATTACTGAACCCTTGTCAATTTTTGTGGAGCAGAAGCTTATAATCTTTTATAATGCATTAATGTTATATTAATGGACACTAAACATTTTTAAGTGAATTGTATCAATGGTCCTTGAATAACAGTGATGATGAATAGATTCTGGTCACCTTAGACATTAAACCATAGTTCATAGTTACTCCCAATTATAAAGGTGCTGAGAAGACAAGTACATATTAAGTATGCAAGATTCTCTCTCTAATGCTTCAGTTAATCTACTATGCATTTGATTGGAATTAATTTGGAAAACAATGTACACCATTTTTCTGATCAGATATTTAAACAATGGTCTGGCAGAGCAATAGACACTTCATGTGCCAATATTTATTCCAATTTAGTATTACCTCATTCATTCATGCATTCCATTCTATTCTATTCTATATTTGTTGATGATTTTTTTGCTATGGAAAGGTGTGATTGAAAATTTTAATACATTTTTGAAGAATTTAAATAGCTCTATAACAGCCCTCCTCTGGAACAGGGATCAAGGAGTCTCAATCCTCTGCATGGACACCAGTGAGGGATGTTCACTTGGAAGAAAAATGTGCACACACAGTAGTTTCAGATGCAAATATCTGCACCAAGAACAATTTCCCTTAAGAGCACACAGAGAACAGACTTCTGTCCAGGAGCTGGGTTTCTCTCTCTCTCTCTCACCAGGTCACAAATAAGACCTCACACTGACCACAGCTGTAGAGTTGAGTCCTCAGCAGGGTGTTCCAAGCCAATTCCTTCACCACCCTCTCTTTGAAAGCAGTGCACTGTGTCCCTGGTCCAAGTAGCTGACCCCCCTCCACACACACACACACACACACACACACACACACACATACCACACACACGCACACACCCCCACACACACACACACACATGCACACACTCTTTGAGATTTGATTTTCACACACACACACACACACACACACACACACACACACACACACACACACACACACACGCACACACACACATACACACACCTGGGGAAAGGCTGGCACAGATTTACCAGCTTTGCCCCCTCTGCCTAGGCAATAAGGTAGATACTACCACCATACCACTCCAATGCCAGCTACTCTAAGGCTCTTACAAGGGTACCCAATTATACTGAGTAATATTAATACTGATACAAATGATAGTCTTTGACCAATGCAGCAACACTCTCAGGAGAGGCTCCAGTGGCACCAAATAAATATAAGTACTCTCAAAGATTAAAATATTCTCTAAAAGACCAGCCACAATGAAGAGTTTAAATATATTTAACAATAAATAAAAAATAGCATGAAATACTGAATATCTATTTATAATAAACACCAGAGTTTCAATCACAGGAAATATTAAAAATGGATACATTCACACAGATACAGAAAGACAGTACTTAACTAATCTCACAATATAATCCTGACTGATCTAAAGAATAACTATTCCCTGGTTGCTTACTAAATCAAGGCAAAATGAAGTGGGCGAGTGATCCTTCTTTGTCAGGTTTCAAAAACAGACTGCTCCGAGACTTCTGCCTTATCTAGTATTAAAAAATAATTTCAGTGCTGGATTACAGAATGACATCACATACATCTGGTCACATACTACCCCTTTACTAGAAACTGAACCAGAATCTAGCAAATATGTCACCATAAACAGATAGAAAGTTGCTAAGATGTGTTATAGCATCTGAAAGCTATAAAACTATTTCAAAAATGTCCACCCTTCTAGGGTAGCAATTAGTTCAACCCTAAGGACAATACAGTAGGATTCATAGTTCTGGTTTCCACCACATTTTGTCTGTGGCTGCAATCAGAAGTGTAAGATATAATCTTTATGGCCTAAACTAGGTAATTTAATTTCAGACTATTTTTCAAAGTTAGCTGGTCTGAGATTAACCTCTTCTTTTCCAGTATAATCTGTTACAATATATTCATTTCAACAGTTACAATACAGTCTGACATACAGGTGTGCTTCTTTTCTGTCCAGTAGAACCCACTGTTGGTACATTTTTAACACAAGCAACTTTAAAAATACATTTTCAATTAAGCACCTGTGCAAATCAGTTTAATATACAAATGACATACAATTCTTTATAAAACTCCAGATAGCTATGCTTGTATATGTTACACATGCACTTCTCCTACTCACTTTCTCTGGCATAGCTGGCAACACCTCACATCATTGCATCTTTCCCCCTTTGAAGACTCAAACTAGTTTCTCAGGTGACCCTGGAGAAACATTGTTTAAGAGGAATGAGCCTGTCTGGGAACACATTAACTCATTCCCAGTCTTGAGAACCCATCTGAATTGGCAATGCTGACTCCACTACAGTGCTGCACTGTCATGTCATATGCCTGCAACTCTAGGCACCACCTTAATAACTTGGCATTTTGCTGGCTGGCTTGATGCATCCATAGATCCCCCTCAGACTCCTCCTGCCACCCAATGCAAATACTCACACCAAGGCCTTCCTATTATGGTAAGGATTCATCATGTTAACATGATACGATCTGTACCCCTGCCTGCTGCCTAACAAGTTTACCTTGTAATTAAAATCACTGACCTTCCTTACCACTTCAAAGGGTCTCTCCCAAGCTGCCTGCAGCTTATTGTGCCTGACAGAAATGAACACCATAACCTCAAGTCCCATGGCATGCTCTCTGGCTCGAGCATCCCTGTCTTATCAGACCTTTTTCTGCCATTGGGCTACTGCCAGGTTCTCCAAAGCCAATCCCATGAGCTCCCTAAGGCTTGTCATGAGGTTTAGGACATATGCCACAACAGACTTCTTGTGGGATTCTCACTCATGCTCCCAGTCATCACAAATCAAATCTACAGGCCCTCTTTCCCTATGCCCATACAGCAACTCAAAGGGTGAAAATCCTGTGGATTTCTGGGGTACTCTCTGTATGCAAACAGCAGATGGGCACATATTTGTTCCAATCTCTCTTAAACTGGTCTGCAAATGCCCTTAGCATGGTCATTAGTGTAGAGTTTAACCTCTCCACAAGAGCATTAGTCTGAGGGTGGTAGGGAAGTGGTCTTTAGGTGCTTCACCTCACAGCAATCCCACAGACAATCCAGCAGGTCTGACATGAAATTGGCACCTCTGGCAATCAGTATTTCTCTCAGGAAACCTACCCTGCAGAAAATCTCTAAGAAAACATTTGACACTTTCTCTGACTCAATGAAGGACACAGCCACTGCCTCAGGGTATCCAGTAGCATCATCTAGCACCAGGATATAATTTTTCCCTGTGGAACTTGGGGTCCTCAGAGACCCCACAATATTCATAGCTACCCACTGAAATGGCTCCTCAATCACAGGCAGAGGAATCAAAGGAGTCTTGACCTTGTCTCCTGCCTTGTCTAATTTTTGGCACTGTTCACAGATCCTGGAGTACCCTGTTGCATCCCTTGAAATCCCAGGTCAATACAAGCTCTGCATAATATGTCTCTTGGTATGCTTTATGCCCATATGACCTGCAAAAGGAATGTCATGGGATATGACTAGAAGTGCGAGAACTGCCACATCACCTCACCCTCTAGCCATCCCTGAGACATCAAGTCTCAGTTCAGTAATCCTTTGTTCCAGTGAACAGACTCCCCTTTTCTTTGAAAATCAGGTGCCTCCTTAGCTACCTCCCTCATGCCTCTTAAAGTAGTGTCCGAGAGTTTAGCCTGTCTCAACTCTATCTTTGTGACCCTTCCGTGCTGCCCTTCTACAGAAAGTCTGGTATCCTCTGACAGTGGTGCCTCACTGTCAGCCTGGGTACTACCATCCACCTATGCCCTTGCAGTCATTCTGTCCAAGGGAACATCAGTACCTGCCGCACCTGTGGCTCACCTTCAGGCTCACTGCTACAGGGTAGCTCACTCGCTGAAATAGCCACCTCACCTGCCCTGGCTTCAGCTGTGGGGTCTGTCTGGGTTTCCTCAAGGCTACCAGCCCTACATGCCTGGCTCCAAGCTTGACTGCATATAACTGCAAGCATGAAAGGGACTGCATTATCAAAATCATTCCCTATCAGGACATCTGCAGGGATATCCTCAAACATACCTACTTGCTTTCTTCCTCTTCCACTCTCTCAGTCAAGGTGAACCCTGGCCAAAGCCATTTGGAATGGGTCCCTCCTAAAACTGTAATGGAAATGGACTGTTTAAATAAGTGCTGCTTCTCTTTAACCACTGCAGGCTTCACAATGATTATGCCAGAGGCTATGTCTCTCTTAGCAGTAACTTGTTTTCCATCCACTAAGATAAAATATAAACTCCAAGCACAGTTTCCCTTAACAGCACACAGGGAACATGCTCTCATCCTGTGGCTGTGTTTCCCTCTATCTCTCACCAAGCCAAAAATAAGACCCTACACGGACCACAACTGTAGAGTTGATTTCTCAGCTGAGGATTCCAAGCCAAGTCCTCCACCACCCTCTCCGTGAAAGCAGTGCTCTGTGTCCCTACTCCATGTAGCTGACACACACATGCTCTTTCATATTTATTTTCTCACACACACACACACACACACACACACACACACACACACACACACACACACAAACACACTCACACACACACACACACACACACACATCTGGGAAAGGCTGGCACAGATTTACCAGCTATGCCCCATCTGCCCAGGCTATAAGGTAGATACTGCCATCAGAACACTTTAATGCCAGCTACTCTAAGATTCTTACAAGGGTACCGAATTATATTGAGTAAAATTAATACTAATACAAATGGTAGTGATTGACCAATGCAGTAAGGCTGTGAGGAGTGGCCACAGTGTTACCAAATAAATATAAGTACTCTCAAAGGTTAAAATATTCTCCAAAAGACCAGCCAGAATGAAAAGTTTTCAAGATTAAATATATTTAATAATAAATAATAAAAGAACATGAAAACAATAAATATCTATTTATAATAAATACAAGAGTTTCAATCTATTTATAATAAATACCAGAGTTTCATTCATAGGAACTATTAAAAATAATACAGATGGATAGATTCACCCAGACACAGAAAAGAAACAGTACTTAAACTAATCTCACTAAATTTTCTTCACCGGTCTAAAGAATTACTATTCCTTGGTCACTTACTAAAGCAAGGTAAAATGAAGTGGGTGAGTGATCCTTCTTTGTCAGGTTTCAAAAACAGACTGCCCTGAGATGTCTGTCTCATCTAGTATTAAAACATAATTTCAATGCTGGATTACAGAATGACATCACATACATCTGGTCATCTGACTTCTGGTTTCCCACACTACCCCCTTTATTAGAAATTGAACCAGAATCTAGCATATACGTGTCACCATAGACACAGATAGAGCTTTGATAAGATGTGTTATAGCATCTAGAAGCTACAAAAGCATTTCAAAAACATTCACCTTTCCAGGATAAAAATTAGTTCACCTCTTAGGACAATACAGTAGGATTACTAATCCTGGTATTCCCAGACATTTTATATCTGGCTGCAATCAGAACCGTAGTATACTATCTTTATGGCTTAAACCAGGTAATTTGATGTCAGGCTATTTATCAAAGTTAGCTGGACTGAGGTTAACCTCTTCTCTTCCAGTATCCTCTGTTAAAATATATTCATTTCAACAGTTACAATACAGTCTGACATTTAGGTATATTTCTTTTCTGTCCAATAAGACCCACTGTAGGTACATTTTTAACACAAGCAGCTTTAGAAATGCATTTTTCAACACAAGCACCTATACAAATATTTTGATATGCAAATGACAAATAATGCTTTACAAGCTAGCTATGCTTGCATAGGTTACATATACACTGCCAAACTCTCTGTGGTATAGCTGGCACTGCTTCACATCATCACAATCTCTACAACTTGTTTTTTAAATTTGAAGTGAAGTATTCAGTTGATAATATTTAGTTTTATATGTACAGTACAAATAAGTGAAGATTGTAGAAGTAATTTAACAACATTACCCTATCAAAAGAGCTGTAAGAAAAGCACTCTCTTGTATAAGTGGAATATGCATCCTAGACATATTTAGGATACTGTTATCAAAGGACAGTTAATTAGAGCCAACTGATTGACAACAGATAATGAGAACTTCAAGGATGTGTTAGACGGTTTCAGTAATAATATTTGGTGAGAGAGGTTATGATCAAGAGAAATTAAAGTAAGTTACTTCAAATGTTAAGAGATCTAGGAATGTAGAGACAGCACCTTACTCTAGTAATAATACCTTTAATAAAAATGTCAATAAATTAGAGAAATTGAGAATAAATGTAACTTATTCTACTAATGATATTTTAAATAAACATTGGAATATTTTAACTGTAAATCAGGATATTTGTAAAATAGTGGGCGATAAACCACAGTTTACTTTTAGGAATAAGAGGAATTTGAAAAAATAACTTTATTCTACAATGAAGCCAGGACAGTTCCTGCACCTAATACTAATAGGGTAGGCATGCATCCTGTTTGAATTGTTGTTAATGTGCCACATGCACCCTGTTTGAATTGTTATTATTGTGCCTATATTAATTTATATACTTGTTTTATTCAACCATTTATCCAGAAACATTACTAGAACAATATTTTTTTTTCTAATTGTTCCAATAAGCATGTAGTTTATCCTGGCCAACTGCAAATGCTGAAATGTTTTCTAGACAATTAAAAGTAGTATAATGCTTAAGGCACATAGCAGTGAACATCTTTATGATATCAGAAAAGTACTTGAGAAAAATGCTTTGGCTAGGAATGTTATGGAAATGGTACACAACATGTTTTTCTCTTTTAGATAATTCAAAATGTTAGTTTTACTTAACAAAGAAGGGACATTATTAATTGTACTTAGGATTATGAATATAAATGGATCACAAAAAATTAATTAAACGGTTTTCCTGGCTTGAATGATGTGTATTCATTGAAACCTGTTTTAAGGAATCATACTTAAAAAAACAATGCTATGCTGCAGTGGTACAGCGGTAGTGTTGTTACCTCACAGCAAGAGGTTCTCCCATTCGATTCTCAGCTGGGCTTGGGAGTACCTTCTGTGTGGAGTCTGCATGTCCTCCTCACTGTTGGGTAGCGTTCGAACGACATGTGTGCGTAAATGGGCGCACCTTCGTTGAAGGTTGGGTGTTGAGCTGGCACCTCGGCGTTTTGTAAAAATCTACTGCCAATCATTAGTGGACTAAAGTTCCGCTGTGGTGAACCCTTACCGCGAAAAGCCAAAAGACAAACAACAACAACTTTAAAAAATGCTCTTTTAATGGATAGGTGTTTTAAATGATCATGCAATCTTAACTTTATTAATTCAGTATAGTGTGACAATATAAAGGTTAATAATCTAATGAAGCTGATAAGTGAAAGTATCTATTTCTCTGTTGCTGTCATTATATATTAACTGTTAAAGTCACTTCATACTTAGATCTTGCCATTCTAATGCTTTTCTTAAACTTTCAGCAAAGGGTTTAACCATATAACCTCCTTGCTATTTAGGTAAAATATGTGTGTGTGTGTGCACGTGTGCGCGCGTGTTTGTGTGTGTGTGTGTGTGTGTGTGTGTGTGTGTGTGTGTGTGTGTGTGCATCCATGCACATGAGTGTACGTGCACATGCATGTGTGTGTGTGTGTGTGTGTGTGTGTGTGTGTGTGTGTGTGCTTGCATAGATAAAAGTAGATATAGATAATAGATATTCATATCCATATCTGTTTAAAATTAAGTGAGAACATAAGGTGTTTTACTAGAAGTACACATCTACAGGCCCACTTTAGTTCATTGTGTGCATTTACATTCTGAATATTGAAGAAATGGTTGCATTAGCATACATATTCAGTTCAATGCAAGTAAGAGATGAACACTATGGTGGTCACATTTTTTTTAAATGCACATGTACACATAATGTATAGAGCTTTTCTCCCCAGGCCTCTGCCTTGCCCAGTTCGACTTTCCCAGTAAAAAAATGTAAAATAAATAAACATCACCACTGAGATTTGTTGAGAATAAATATATCAAACGTCCTCTGTGTTATTAGAATTTTTTGCATCTTTAAATCATCTGAAAAAAAACATTATGCAAATTTCAACCAATGAGTTACATTTGTGATCACTATAAAATAATAACGAAACTGCTCCTTATTGAAATGTCAGCACGCTAGATGCCAAGTGCCTACAAGCTGAACCGCCCCCCCCCCCCCCCCACCAAAACTACAGGAAAAGAGCAAATTTTTGACATCTTCCCCAGACTTATATATATGAACTCCAAGATCATTATACAGTGGAGAAAAGGGAATATTATGAGAAATGGCCATATCAGACTTGATAGATATAAGTCCATATTTTTGGCCATTCAGTCTCCATGTTTTTGGACTCATTCTAACTTGGTTCAACATTTCAAATGTTTACCTAAAGAAATTGCTTTTATGTGGGCTACTCTGCCCTACACCCTCGGAACTTAAATAAATTCACTTTATTGATGTAACCCCATGAAGAAAGGGAAAAACTCCAGAATTAGATTACAGTCAATCTCCTGAAGTTCAGCCTTAACATAATTCAATGAAATAGACCACCAACACATTTTCTCAAAATTTTAGCACATTATAATTGTGACAAATAACACTCATATACCTATATGTGTGTGTGTGTGCGTGTGTGTGTGCGTGTGTGTGTGTGTGTGTGTGTGTGTGTGTGTGTGTGTGTGTGTGTGTGTGTGTGTGTCTGTGTGTCTATGCATATTTGTATGTATACATACTACACACACACACACACACACACACACACACACACACACACACACACAGATACACAAAGACACACACATGCATATATTATGCCATGAAAAGCTGAATACACAAATGGAGAACTTCAAATAGTAGAACACAAAAGAGCGAATAACAAAAATTTGAATTACTGGTAAGAGTGAATCATAAAACACAGATTCCTTTTCTCCCATCAAAACTGCCCAATATCAGTAAACCTCAGCTACAAAACTGAGATCAAGTGTCATCCTGGCTTCATAAAGCCCCACTCACCTTACTTATATGTGCTAACACTAACCCTGATGTGACATAATCAAGGAACTCAATCCTCACCACTAGCACCAGCGAGGGGCATGCACATTGGGAGGAAAACAACTACACACACAATAAAGTACAACTTTGTTTAAGAGCAGACAGAGATCATAGTCAGTCTGTGGCTGGTTTCTCCCTTTCTCTCCATATCCCTTATAATAGTCCCCACTGGCACAGATATAGAGTTCAGATCTCAGCTGAGTAGTAAAGCCAAAACCTCCAGTACCCTTTCTGTCCAACCAGTGCTTCATGTCCCTGCCCAAGTAGATGACACACACACACACACACTGAGATTTGGTTAATATATAAACACACAGACACTCCTGGTGAAGGCTGGCACAGGTTCTCCAGCTATGTCCCTTCCTGCCATGCTATAAGGTAGTAATCACTGTCACCAACTACTCTTATCAGCTACTAATAAGGCCCTTACCAAAGGGTGACCAATTTCACTGTGTAATATTACTGTTATCCAAATAGTAAGTGTGACCCAGGGCTAAAACTATTGGAGTGGCTTGCACAAAATCACAAAATGCATGCAATGCACTCTAAGAGCTTAAATTACCTTTACATAAAACAACCACAGTTGAAAGGTTAAAAGTATTTAATAATAAATAATAAAAACACAAGACAAATCTTATTACTTCAACACAATGACATTACAGAGTTCAGAAATCACAGGAAAATGCTTTAAAATAATACTGTAGAATAGTCTGAAATAAATATAGAAAACAGCTAGACTAATCTGGCTATTTTAATCTGGCTACTTCTATCTATCTCTAAGAGAAATCACTGTTCTAAATAAATATCTTACTTACAGAACAAGCAAGTGCTGGTGAGTGGATGCTCTTCAGACAAAATCCAAATGCTCTCCCTTTCTCTCTGGGAAAGTCTTAAATTGATAACACAGTACTGCTGAGTCATTTCAGATTACATTATTCTTAACAGTTCTGATTTAGTTTCCAGGCTCACAGAAACTCAAAATTTACATTTTTTTGTAAGCCGCACCTGGCAAGAAAGCCACAGCAATAAAAGGCATTATACGTGTAAAACCTTAGTAATTATCTCTTAAATCAAGACAATAGAAAGAATTTCCTGGCCCAGACATCCTGCCTCCAAACTTGAGATCAAACATACAGTGATTGACTTAGCAGCTTTCTACCACCAGAGTGCACTGTGGTTACATTTTTGAAGCTCAGTACAACATATAGTTTAATCATAACATACATTTCTCTTTACGTTTGTAGAACAAGCCTGTGGATTACATTAATATTTACAATGACATAGAATTATTTATAGGTTCATAGGTTCATTATTTACAGAATTCTATCTAGCTAGGTGGGCAGCCTTCACACCTGATAAGACCCCTGCCCCTTACCCCAACTCTACACATTATACCACTGAAAATCCTTTCCCTAACAGTTTCATTGCACATGGCAAAAGGGTACAGAACAAATATAACATCAGTCATGCATAATACTGAATCAGTCCCTTACCTAACCCTTACTCTAACCCTAACCGCAAACTCTTAAACATGAATACCATCTGCTATATGACAGTCTTACATATCTTCACAACCACCAGTTTTTCATTCAACAATAATTTTCCTGCATACCTTAATTTATCTATGCTCTATAAAACTTTAATTTAACCAAATGTGATTAACGCAAAGCAGGATTCACTCATTTTATTTATTTCTCTTTTTTATAACCATGAAAATTTTTCAACTAAATGGGTGTTCAGTCTTTTGAATTGCACTCACATATACCTAATTAACCTTGTATTACTGTTTATTCTAGGTTTACTTCAAACTACTAATAATCTATCATGAGCAAATTATATGGGTTAACAACTTATATGTGTATACTTTACACCCTGTGTACGTAACTGTCTTTGCCTTTGGCCTGAGACATTACAGAAAAGGGTTTTAGACCAGTTCTCGCTGACAGCTAATAAACTCAAATTAATAAATAAATATTTACAAAAATAAACAAAAAGTAAATAAATATTGAAACATGCATGATAGTATTTATGAGGATAAGCAATGTTTCCCTGTATTTATTAATATTGAAAGAGAAAATATCTGATTGACTGCAGTATATTGAGTGTTACTTGCATTGTTAATTTTGCAAATAGGCATATGTCTTTATACTTCTGTAACTATTTCAGTAAGTATTCATCCAGAAAAAAAAATCATCACACTCTTAAAGCTCAGCGAGCTTGACTCTGCAAGTTTTAGGTTACACAGATTACAATATATAAAGAGTAGTTTTGACAATTTAAAGAAAAATATAATGCTGTATTTTTCATCATTTAAATTTTATTACAGTAATGACATAATGGCTGTGAATCCATTGATTTCTGTCATTGTAAAGAAGACTTTTTGCTGAACATATTGTTTTTTGTAACATTTAAATAGTATTTGCTGTTCTTGGCTTACATTTTTAACTTAAATTTCATAAAATGCTCAAACATGTAAAAAATGTATGTAGGCATATTGAGGGGTAACACGTTAACATCTAGTTGTTGTGACTATGTTAAAATATCAAGAGGATTAATATATTGCCAACATTTTATCAGTAGTTTGAAGAATTCATATCCATTCACTACATCTATGGATTTTCAGCAGTCCATGGGAATTGTGTATTCTAATGGAATACAATACTCCAAACTGCACACTGTACACAGAAATTCTACAGACTAAAATCCTACAAAACCTCACAATACCAAATTGTAAGCTTTAATTACTCAAAATTGTATACCATTTCATTAAAATCGTTAAAATGACAATTGAAAAATGGAAGCATATCATTTAATCAGAAATTGTCATTACTTGCAGACTGGTTCCAAAGTGACATCTATTAAGTCAAATTATTTAAGCTACTAAAACTATGTCTCTAAGTTAATAATTTTGTTAGAAAATAAAAAGTACTTAATAACACATAAAATATGTACTTTATATTTCCTTTCTGATAAATAAATCATATAAATAAATAAAGAACTAAGATATTCATTTTACCATAGAACATAGTAAATAAACCAGGCCACTTATGATGGCTAGCAATCTTGCACAAAACCCTATTCAAAAGAAACATTGGCAAGCATAGCCCACACTAAATGTTAAGGGAAGGCTTGCTCTAAACTTAAACAATGCAAAACAAACAAATAAATGGAATATGTGGAAGTCTGCATCAGTGTGATAAATGGAGAACTCGGTTTGTGACTCATTGCTTTGCCACTCATTAAAAATGTATTTGTTAACATCACAGTGCAAGATATTTACACAAGGCCCCGCACCACGACATCAGACTGGAAAGTGTTGGGCAGGGAGAAAACCAGGCAAGCAGCATGGATGATGATGTTCTATTTCACTCTAGAGATGCTATCATCCCTTTTCCCTTCCTACGCTGCTAGTGGTTCCTAAACTGGGAGGACAGTACCAGGTACAAGCCACTCACCACTTCTACTTACCTGTCTACCAGCCACATCAAGAACGGCAGTTGTAAAAAATGGGAAATCTGAAAAGCAACAGGCAGCTGATCATCAGAACTGCAGCCTGGAGTGAAAAAAATGTGCACTGCATGTTATTTACATCACACACACACACACACACACACACACACACACATTAACAATATTCACATATACACATATATGGTTGCATGTGGCACACACATTCACACAGACACTTATTAACAATATTCACACATACACACACACAGTGGTAGAGGAAACACAAGCAAATCTGTTGGTATTCCTGAATTAAAACAAGCAAATTTGTATTAGTAATATATATATATATATATATATATATATATATGTATATATATATATATATATATATATATATATATATATATACACACACACACACACACACACACACACACACACACACACACACACACACACACACACACACACACACACACACACAGTGATAAAAGATACACTCAGGCACATCCCTTGGTATTAGTAAATGTAGTGCAGTGTGTTTTCATTAAAATCAGTATAAATGCTTATAGCCTTTAGTTTACCTGTCTTATTTAAATATCCCTGATATGGTGAATAATTAGGTAGTGCTGGAATTTATGTGAATAGATGTGATTATCCCCCTCTGGCCTCTCTGGGTGCTGTGCTGCCTACATGCTGGAGCAGAGGAGAAAGGCATCACTGGAAAAAGACAGAAAAGCATGCTGTAGCAGAAAGGAGCTCTGTGAGGATGTGACTTTCAAGTGCGAGGCTGTGTGGATGAGGTGGGCTGTAGGGTGTTTTCTGTGTGTCACATGCTGCAACCAGCAACCAATAGCAGAGTGAGCGAGTGCCTTCTTATGTCTGTTCTGGCCTCTTTTTCTCCGTCTTTCTTTCAGAAAATGAGAATGTATGTTTCAGGACCGATTGGCTTTACAGGAAATTCACTGTGTTTTTCACTTTCATCTATGAAATTCCATCGCAAGTGGAGACGCTAAGGACTCCAAGTTTAAAGAAAAGTGAAAAAAGGCACGTGTAAAAGTGGTATAAAAATCGTCCCAATAATGATCTCTTCCCTCAGTTAGAACTGATGCTCCTCAGTGTGCAATTCTATAAATCCACTGGAAAGGGGTAGGGACTTCATTTTGCACAAACTCATACAAAGGCTGCGATTCTGTTTGAGTTTTAAAAGGCAGCATCAAATATAGTGTAACTACTGCATCTAAAGTGATTGCGACTTTACCTCTAATGCAAGTTATGTCACTGACCCAGGAGGGGTGCACCCAGTCAAGTAGTGTGTGTGTGTATGTGTGTGTGTGAGAGAGAGAGAGAGAAGTGAGGGGAGCATCGATCCTGCTATTCATGCCCACACCTTCGTGGTAAACGTAAACCGCAGGCTTTGCTGGCACACTAAGCTGCCTTCAGGCTGGCGGTTCCAGTTGAGTAAAGGCGATTCATTTGTACTTTGCAGTCTGTGAGAGGAGGGCCGGCCGTACATGTGTAAGGGAGGCATCATCTTTTGTCACTTTGTCTTGTATTATATCTGGCTTATAGGTGTGATAGACGGATACGGTTCTTCTGGGGATCACCTTTGTGCTGCCACCTCCAACTAATCCTCTCCCGGGTATGTGGGGGGTCACCGTTCCCAAAACTCGCAAACTATCGGAGCTCGGGGTTAAGGATAGTGCCTGATACTTAAGGTACGTGGTCACAACACTTCTGCAGTCTGCCTTTAGCAAGTTGTGCGCAGATAACATTTAAACTCCTGAGTCGGTGGTCTCTGACAGCCTTGATTGGTCCCAGTGACGTTTTAACGAAGGCAGTGACTCCGGATGACCAGAAAGAGAGAACGCCTTAAAGAGTACCTGGGATTAAAAGGGCAGCTTGTTTCATGCCTTGAGCAAATGGAAAAAGCCCCGTGGTTTTCTGAAACTTTCGACACAAGTACTAGAACCACTCACAGTAGAAGAGCTTGTGACTGGAAAGGCAGCCAAGAGGAGTGCATCTGAGACTTCCAGTCACCAGGACTGGGGCAAATGACCACAAACAGCCTGCTGTCCACTTTTAGAACTTAGAGGGCCAGATGGGAATAATAGACCGCGGCGGCACTGAACTAGATCAGTTGACAACATGAAGCCTGATGCCTGAACAGTAAACTTTTATTTAATTTGCTCTTAAAAACGTGTTTCTTCTGGCTAGCATCTGGTGTCCCTGCGTATGCGGTTTTTCCCGTCTTGCATGCCTTCACATCAACACAAACCGGAGTTTAAAACCAAAACGCAGACTCAAAAAAAAAAAAAAGTGAAAGAGCTAAAAATAAAGAGGAGGGGACCACTGGCTTTGTGGTTGAAGAGGCAAACTATCTGAACTTCCCACTAGCTTCATGAAAAAGGAAACCGACTTGCAGTTTTTTGACATATGGATGTGATTTTTGTCTCTGCTCTCATCTTTCTGAACTACACAGATGCATAGAGAGCGCAGCACAGAGCATGAGGGGGAATTGCCATCTATGCAAGTAAACTCCTAGACTCTTAGGTCCCCTCCAGTAAAGGCAGAGAACTGGTGCAGATATAGGGCACTGGGACATGAGGAAAAGGAGCAAAGCTTCACTAACGAGGGAATGTCTCAACAGATGTGAAACAGAGCCTTTATTTAGCTAAGAAGACATATAATATTCTACAACCGGAAATCAGATCAAAAGACCCCAACATCAGCCTTGGATGTATGATCCTAATTTGTTTGGATAATGGGAGCATCTGCAGTTATCCCCAGCCTGAGTTTAGTCCTTTACCTCTCCATGAGTTGTGTTTATGCTCTGGTAAGTTTATCTGCCATCCTTTCCTGCGTTGTTTATTAGTCATGATAATGGAAACTATCCTCATGTACCCCTGCGTTTTAAGGCGTTACAGCGTGTATATCAGTGTGTTATAACTAGAAATGTGACCCGTGTATTTGGAGATACCGATGGTACTGCAACACAGTAGGCAAGTTTTGATTGTTGAGTTGTTACATCATCCTATGAAAGGAAACTATGTATCATTTTTGAAAGGGAAGGCATAACATTGCTTTGGCTACAGTCGCACAACTGTGAGCTCTTATTGCCCTGTCCTAAACGTGTAGCACTACTGTATAAACATGGGAAAGGTTCCTGTGTCCCTGCAAGGCTACATCTTCCGGCACTTAAGGAAAGTCAGTTTAATACTGCTAACGGGACAAGCCAGTGTGGGTGAAATGAAGCTGATTTATTTATCACCGGTTTACAGTCTTGCAGAGAAAACAGTGCATCTGTTGAAAAGAGGTGGGAATATTATCAAGGCATCAGTAAGACATTTACTGCTCTAATGATTGATTACTTCGGCTTTCTTTAGGGGTCAATGGGCAGTTGTTTTATTTGACCTGTACAGATGTCTTCTGGTTGCCTAAATAAAATATAAGCCCAGCACTTAGTATAAAGTACTGCAGTCACCCAAGTTAATTACGAAGTAACACGGCTTCGCATACTATTTAAAATGTCTTAAACATAAATTAATATGTTCACTGGTGTTCAGGAACTTTAGTGGGCTGAAGTGATTTGATCACTTTCATACATACTTCTCAACTGTCCCTGGCTTCAGGGGCGTCCCTTAGGTCCGATCCTCTTAAACCCTCTTACAACTGGTAGCTGTTGAAGAAAAAGGGGGAATTGCATTTAATGAATTATGATGATAATTAGAGTTGTAGACTTCTTTTAGTTCAGAAAATGTATTTTAACTCGCATTCTCTTATTCTGTCAATGTGTCAAGTTAATAGTGCTAACATTTTAAAAGTGTCCCTGATTATTGATGGATTTGTCCTTGATTCTGTCGAGATTTGTCCTTGGTTGGTTGAGAGCTATGCTCTCTTATAGTAGGAAAACAATGGACATCTATCTTCTTTTCATCATCTTAACCACCTTCCTGTACATTCAACCTGAACAAGTAGCCAATACAGATCAATAAAAAGTCCAACACTCAGAAGTTCAACTTAATAATAAAAAAGACCACTATTAAAAGCTTTATATGTTATAGCCCCACTCAGTAATCTATCATTAACTGCAAGTATTATTTTGTTCATGAGTGCATAGTGGAATTTAAAGGAAACTCATTAATTATTTCTGCATATAGAGAGAACATTTACAACTGCCTCATATTTAATAATTACTGTGTGCTTTGCTGGATGCCATTTGTATTTTATGCAGAGTTAATCATAACAGGTTAAGCTTCATTTCTGTTTTTAATTTACTATTTGTTTTATTTATATACATACTGTACACACACACACACACACACACACACACACACACACACACACACACACACACACACACCCTCACTCCCACAGCCACATGTAGACATAACAAAACTGACAAGCACCTTTACTTATGCTTTTGTGCCATTGCATATTCATCACCTGCACTAGGCTTTTCTGCACTGGGCATTGAGTGACTGGATAAGTGATAGTGTATGCATGTTGAGGAAGCATGTTGTCTGTTTATTAAATAAATGAAAGCCCAGTAGAAATTATTTGCTGAGCTTTGGAATGCAGATTTTCAAATGTAAAAGCATATGTCAGTCTCCTGAAAGAAGCCAAGCAAACAAAACATACTGAAAACTAATTGTAATAATTATTATTTCATTATTGTGTATTGAGTTTGAGTGCTGCATTGCTGCAGTCTATATGGTGATCTAAAGATCTTATTAAACAATATGTACTAAAATGTTATCATAACTAGCACATTATGGCAGGCAACAAACTTGAAGGAACTTCTACATGGTAGCTATTTCAGCTAAAACCAAAGGGGTTAATGATTATTTTTGATACAGTTATGCATTTTATGAGTCTGCAGTCTGGTACCTCTTAAAATATATGCAGTATCTGTATAGATTAGAGGGTGGTGATTACCTGGTATAAAGCCTCTTCCTTGATAGATTTCTATGAAATTATACTTTTTAAGTTCTTTCCTGTATTTGGCATCATCATTGGTGAGCCCAGTATACTGTGATAGTGAGCTGGTACCTTTGAACCGGCTGTGACTTAATTTCATGCTAGTGGATGCATAGGGAAAGACATGGGTGTTAAAAGGCATCTTCTGTTAGCAGGTAATTGTACAACTGCCTTACTTAAAGTATGGTGCTAGTGATTGTGAAGTATTGTAAGTGTGCTGCAGACATATTCAATTTCACTGTAGATGCAATCATTATTAATATTCATTCATTTATTTATTTACTTAGTGCAGGTATATTTTTTTAAAGATTGACAACTTATAGCACAATATGTTAATACTGGTTGCGCTATGTTCCTGGATGTTATCCTTGTAATAATTATCCCAGAGAATAAGTGGGTTAGGCTGCTTTGCAACAAGAATAAGACAATACAAGACATAGAACAATAAGAAAATTACACTCAATTAAAAGTAAATGCAAATAGTTTGGAGATAAAATCTTTAACTTGTAGACCTCAGCGCACCCTACTTCATATTCAAGGTCAGGCTTTTTATGTCTTGACAGATTTACACAAAGAAAAAAGAAATATCAGATGGTAATAAACGCAAGGAGGCAGTCTCCAAGAATCACAGTAGTTAAATTCAGAGATCACTGTTTTGGAATAAGAAATGGTTGTTAATAAATGAAGTTAATAGTGACATCACTGTGTAAACAGAATGTGGATGAACTCATTCACTATTTATAAAAATAAAAGCTCTGGACAAGACAGGTAACTCAAAATGAGTGTCCTAATGTTCAGACTCTCCTTTATCAGCCTTTAACTAACAGATGTAATTAAACAACAAAAGAGAATGCATGTCTAAGAACGTACTTCAAATGTAAAAGCTTATCCATGGACTTACATTATTCCACTATCATAATTTACTATCTGTGAGAGGTTCAGTAACATATCATTTTCTGCATGTTAACCCTGAAGATTGTGGAAGTACTGAACATACCTTGTTTAGACTTATGTTGTTATAGAAGATTATTTGAGACTTTTCATGACATTGTGTTAGTATCACCATACAAGGCACACTGATTAGACATCCCTGTCAAATTTCATTATTGAGGATTCTCTGCAATGTCGAAGTATGCATAAAGGAGCAGAGGATGTACATTTGTCTTTCCCTCCAGTAATCCTAGTGTGCTGCATACGGTTAATCAATGAAGGAGGTAGCTCTGGGAAATGGAGAATACATAATTTAAGGGTAATGTCTTTGTAACTTTCTAAAGTTGGAATGGCCAGCCAAGGAGATATGAAGAAGTTATATGTACTAAATGATGACAATTTGACACCATTTACTTTAATATTTTATTGCATGAAATGCAAGGCTTGCATTTTCAGGAAAATTTTTACTTTAGACTTTTTTTTTGTTTGCTATATGTAAGATTTGCTGTAATTAGAATTTTCTTTTGGTTTATCTATCATGAAACTGATTTATTTACCATTAAAAAGTTAAGGATATTTCAGAAATGCACTCTAGACTTAGATCTGTTTTTTCAAATACTTTCACTACTGACATGCATTATTATTATATTTATATTTCTTTCATATGTTACTTAATTTATGTTATGCATAAAGGAAATACTCTACTCAGCACTTTTCAGTCACAATATTAACCTGAGGTCTGAGCTCTTTATCTTCAAGCAGAAAGATTCCTGTTCTCATTGTTAGAGAAATGCGATATACATTTTAATCGAAACATTTCTAGCACTGCTGGACAAAGCGTACTTACTTCTTAATTTCAGAATATTTATTGATACTATGTGATTGCTGTGGCAGTATTTGTTAATCTTATTTTCACTTGCCTTCAGTTTGATTGCTATGTTATAATAATGTTTCATAGATTTTAGATGTCTTTGCTGTACAAGTCAAACGCCCTTTAAATAATCACTGAGATATTTATTACTAATACAGTTTACAGTTTAATGGAACATAAGTTTAAATATTAATGTCAGTATTCTGACATTCACTTGAGGTATATTTTTTTTCTGATTTAAAGCTGTGCTTCATGTTTCATCTGAATATAACAGCCCCCCCCCCCCCATAACATAAAGAAGGTTTGATTGAAAATACATTTTTTTGCCTACTAACTTCATTTAATTCTTTACAGCCTGGGGGTAGGGGTGGTATGATATCTACTCTCAACACTAATGATTTAATTTTGATTAAAAGCCCAATTATATGAGGACTAGACTTGAGGTGGAGAGGGGTGGAGATGGACCAGAGTCACAGTAACTTTTCTCCATTCTGTGTGAGAATAGAAGGAGGACTGTATGGTGTTTTTGTGTCTCCTCTAGGTCCTGGAAGAAGCTGCATGCCATGGCTTAAAAACATTAATGACCTGGTGATAGTATGGGTGGGCTAGTTGGAGAGTGAATGGAACCACAGTCAAGGGCCCCATTATTCCAGCTGGGGCAGAAAGTAGAAAGAGCACGGTGTTCTATTCCTGCTTCCTATGGGTAATTAGAGAAACTGAATGCCATGATGACTTATGTTTGCTTAGCTGTCATCTCATAGAAGGTCTGGCCCAGGAGGAGTGAATAAGGGGCACATTCATGGTCCCCTATTCTTCATTCAGAGAGAGAGAGTGGAATATTACTTGTTGCTGATTATTACTCCTTTTTGCCCTAAGGAAGTTGTATGTAGTTGTCTAATTTAACTTCATAGAAATGCAACAGAATCTATGGGACATGCAAAACAGTATACAACCATAAATATCAAGGATAATTCACATCCAGAGCCTGGACAGAAGGTTAGTCACTGCAATGTGATGTACTATTGACAGTTCTCATCCAAAAGAGGTCAAATAGTTCAGGAAGGGGAGCTTACCGACACTGGTTGCCTGAAGTCAATATAGTGTGGAAAATGATTAATAGAAAAATCATGTTAATAATGAGTTTTATACATTTGTTTAACTGATAAATCCAAGACGCCAAAATGCTTCTTTTAAATGGCGCCAAAAAACATTGTCTGTTTTGAGTGTCATACTCATCTAGGTGGCCACCTAGGGCACCGATCTAGCAGATCACTTTTTCAGTATTTATTTGTTAATTTTTTATAGTAAAGAGATGGTTTCTTTAAAATATGTTGAATGAATACAGGAAAAACTAAAGAGTAAGACGAACCATGGGAAAAGGAAGAAGAAAGTAGTCTGGATGGTGTAGGTAGACCAGGATTGGGGTCCAGGGTGGTGGTGGGGCACTGTATAGCGCTTTTGCCTAGGGCACCAGTTGACTAAAGGCTGGCCCTGCTCATACTGTTTGTACTGATTATTTCTAATTATTTCTTGTACTCATCTTTTATTAAATTCCTTATTATTCAACTAGATTGTGACTATAGTGGGACTCCGTATGACTCAATTAACCTACCACTACAAGTAAACATAAACAAATATTAAATAAATGACTTAAAGCAGACTTGCACTGTTTGTAAGCAGACATTAAGAGATTTAAAAAAACTCACTCTTATTGGATGGAGATTATTAGTGGCTCATAACCTTAACAATTTTGGCTAAATCATAAAGACATATAGGTCAGATATGCCTCACCAGAAATAAAAGAAAATACATTTTAACAAGAGAGACAGAATTTTTGTAGTAAATGAGAGGCTTTCTGGAGTATTAATCTAATGATTTCCCAATTAAAATATAGAAAAGCATAAGCATTTTAATAGTCTAGGAAGGATCTTCAATAAAGACATATGGCTACCCATGTTCAATATTATCCCCTTTCCTGATCTTGTATGATGTCCTGGCTACTATGAGGCATCAATACTATGCAACAGTTTATTTAGTAGATGTAGGGTGATTCGCTTCCTGGTAGAGGATTTCATACTGCATTATCAGATGTGGATTATCAGCAGTGCATTTGGAAATCCAGCTTTTATGCCACTAGGTCATCCTGTTCTAATCTAAGGACAGCAAAGATAATTTCATTAGGTCAAAACACTGCAGAACTATGTGCATTATTCTTAAAGTTCACAGTAAACTTAGTTTTAGAGCATACCTTTGCTGCATGTATCCTATAAGGCAATGCAAAATGAATTTTGTATTAAGCTTATCATGGTATAAGATGAGTACATCAGAAGGAGAATTGCATGGTACCAATGGTCTATCAGTGTAATCTACAAACATTAAGACAGCAGCTGCATACATTTACACACTATCAGTTTGCATTAAGGGATTTGTGCAGTAATGTAGTTCTTTAAAATTTAGCTGTGGTTAGTGACATTCATACTAATACTTTAATCAGACCTATTGCACTGAGATGCTGTATTTCTGTCTCCTTGATCTCTAATCAGTATCACTTAGCATGTGATGGAATGTGCTACTTTCACTTATGTTATTTCTGCTATGTTTTTCTCCATCTACAGCTTAGTTTCTTAATCAGACACCAGTGCTTCCTTAAAATTGCTGGAAAACCAAAGTTAGCTGAGTTTAGTACAAACAGGAAAAGTACAATAAAGCAAACCAATTATAGTAAATAAGTAAACATGTATATGCATAAACCCAGATCCATTACTACAGATGGATTATGTATTTGATGAATAACTATATTCACTACCATTGTTCAGAAAACATGCCAGTGTACACTTCTGTTGACTGAATGCCCTTTAGTATTTTACTGTTAACATACTGTTTATGGTTTTGAACTACTTGCGTTGCACTTTTCAGTCTAACATAATCATCATGGCTGTGTACTAATGCGACTATATAAATAGGGTAGCCTAGATACTGATGCAAGAACCAGGATAAGTACTCCACCCACCTCGATTTATTGGAATCCTTTAGCATACAGCTCAGCACCTTAGTCATGGCAAATATCAACTATCATTCAATAGAAGGGGAGGGGACATATATGAACAAAAACACACTCGCCCAGAGATTCCTGGACTTTTTCACACAAATGCTCTGGAAAAGATAGTCTGCACCCTAATGTTCTGGAGATAGCACTCACCAACATGGGGGGGTCACTGTACTTCCCCATGCATGATGCCCTCCCTGGTTAGGTCAAAACACAACTCAGTCTCATTTAAAGTAACTTCTGGAACTGGTATCATAACACGAAAAAAAAATATATATATATATATATATATATATATATATATATGTATGTATGTATGTTTATGGATGTCTCAGTATGTAGATATACAGTATATATATATATATATATATATATATATATATATATATATATATATATATATATATATATATATATATACATATATATATTATATATATATTTATATATATATATATATATATATATATATATATATATATATATATATATGACTGTGCATGTGTATAATATGCATATGTGTGTATACATATATATATATATATATATATATATATATATATATATATACATATATATATATATATATATATATATATATATATATATATATATACATATAGATATAGATATATACATATATATGCATATATATATATATATATATATATATATATATATATATATATAAGTTGACTGAAATTTGTCCACACTACCTTTAGTCAACATTTGTTTAGCTGGCAAAATGTAGTTGACTAAATAGATGGTCGACAGGCTGTGAGAATCGGGGAATATGTCTTTTCACAGAGATTTTGCAGTTTTGGAGTTAATATATATAATTAGAAGGGGTGGTTGTACTCTCAGAATTAGTATATATAATTAAAATGCTGCTTACCCATTCAAAAAATGATGTTTTGTTTTCATGTTTAAATTTGAAGTTTTGCACGTGCCAAGATTGTCGGTTGTTCATGTGTAGTAGCATGTCAATATTTACAAAGTTGGGGTTTTATTGTCAACTTACTAAATGTTGATATTTGGGAGATTCATTTAGTTTCAGTGTGCCTATATCTATCTATCTATCTATCTATCTATCTATCTATCTATCTATCTATCTATCTATCCATATATAGGGGTCCGAATGGAGAGATGAAAAGTTAGCAAGCAAAGGAGAGTAGTAATGCTGAAAACTGAACTCATACTCATGTCTTGGTGAGTACCTTCATGAGGTGGACCCTGTTTTCTACAAAATGTCACCAAGGAGACATTGATGTATAGACTGTATTTATATAGCATATATTATGGATAGAAGTAGGTTAAAAATTAAAAAAAGATGGGTGCACAACACCCAGGATAAAAAAGTGCCCAATGCTGGTAGCTGCACTCATGCCAGGACTGGAAAACATGACAGTGTAGAATCCTCAAAATACAGAGACTTTCCTACAATGGGGCCAGGCCAGGCCCAGGAGGAGGATGGGCCCCCTGTTGTTGAAGGAGGTAGTAGTCCATAAAAATCACAAAAAACTGATAGGCCCAAGAAAAGCTATAAAGGCAATAGAGTGGACTACTGAGGATAAGAAAGAAAGTATGTATTGTTACTATTATGTAAAAAGCCCAGAATTTCTAGACACATGATACACAAAAGGATTAAGAGACAAATTAGAGGAAAGAAAAATACTTCCGCAGGAAAAACTGTCAAAAGCTTCAAATACAGATTTGTGATCAGTATGACAGATTTTTGAAAACAGTATATAGACCAATAAAGTCAGATCTGTTTGGAAAAAGAAGCATCTAAGGAAGTGCGGAAAAATAAACAACAAAACCTAGATATTTTTGAAAAGTATAAAAAAGAAATATGGACATGGGAAAGAAAGAGAGGTTTGATGTTTTGCAATATTTATGCAAAGGAAAAAGACAAATTAATCAATATAAAGAAGGCAGCCCCAAAGATATTCAAAGAGAAATCCTGGCAGAGGCATCCAGACATGGAAATTTTCACAATAAACAAATAATATCACAAAGAGGGGATGTAGAAAAGCAGATTTGTAAAGTGGGAGTTAAAAAATAGAAGTTGAAGTTATGGAGTGCCTGCAAAGTGAAGGATTTGATGTTGAAGGTCTAACACAGACTACTTCACAGCATGATGGAACAAGTCCCCAAAGTAAGGAGAAACAGGAAGATCAGGAGACATCTGAGAAGGAAATATGGACATGGGAAAGAAAAAGAAATTTAATATGGTGTAACATTTATGCAAAGGGGAAAGGAAAACTAAGCATTACAATAAGAGCAGCACCAAACATATTTGAAGAGAAATACAGGCAAAGGAATCCAGACATAGAAAACTTTACAATACAAAAAAATAAGACAAAGAGGAAAAGTAGAAAAGGAGATTAGTAATGGAGGAGTTAAAGAAATAGAAATGGAGGTTATGGAGTACCTGCGAAGTGAAGAATTCAGTGTAGAAAATCTAATTCATAAAGCACCACAAAGGATAGAACAATGGAACTCCAAATTAAGGGGAAACCTGTAGACTGGGAAGCAATTGGTCAGGTGCCATATGAAGATATTTTGGAGCCTTTCACAAGAAATGAGTATAAACCTTCACTTGAAGCTGGACAGCAAGGGAAGGAACAGGAAACTATGGAAACTCTGACACAGTTAACATTGAGGAGTGATAGGCCAGTGAGTTCTCATATGACAGAGCAATGAATGACACAGGATGAAGTTGAAGAGCATGTGCCACAGGAAGATATAATAGAGATTTCTGTAAAATGCCCACAGGAAATGGAAAACAAAAAATCTGCCCTCAGTTTGCAAGAAAATGAGCTAAGAGAAGAGCTGCTTGATTTAATAGAGATAGATAGACATATTAAGATCAATTAAATAAATAGACGGCAGAAGGTCAATAAAACCCAAAAAGTCAAAAGTTTGATAAAACAAATGAACACAATAATTAGGATTGTACATAGAGACCCATGCAATATAACAGAAATAAACAGGATATATTACTGTGCAGTTAAATTAATAACTGATAAAGTTCTACCACAAGAACACAGGGTAGTGAGGGAGAGAAAGGGGAGAAATCGAATAACATCACGGAATTATCGACTAGAGAAAACTATAAAGCAACGAAGACAAGAAGTAGTACTGTTAGAAGGGTAAAGAAGAGAGAACAGATCAATGAAAATATTTAGAAAGACAGATGTAATAAAAGCAATGTGCAGTATTAGAACAGACCAGGATCTATCATGCACTATTGCAAATAACAAACTAAAAATCTCAGCACAGGCAGAAAAACTTATTACAAAATAAGCAATTTATTTATGACCCAAAAAAAGTTTTACAGAGAATT